>NC_079192.1:181163195-181463195 GCF_029499605.1 Hyla sarda | reverse complement strand
AGGCCTTTTTTAAAGGTCGCGCAGAGGGCCTCATTATTCCAGGAAAGTTCTGAAGCAAGAGTACGGAATTGCACGGCGTACTCGCCAACGGAAGAATTACCCTGGACCAGGTTCAGCAGGGCAGTCTCAGCAGACGAGGCTCGGGCAGGTTCCTCAAAGACACTTCGAATTTCCGAGAAGAAGGAGTGTACAGAGGCAGTGACGGGGTCATTGCGGTCCCAGAGTGGTGTGGCCCATGACAGAGCTTTTCCAGACAGAAGGCTGACTACGAAAGCCACCTTAGACCTTTCAGTAGGAAACTGGTCCGACATCATCTCCAAGTGCAGGGAACATTGTGAAAGAAAGCCACGGCAAAACTTAGAGTCCCCATCAAATTTATCCGGCAAGGATAGTCGTAGGCCTGAGGCGGCCACTCGCTGCGGAGGAGGTGCAGGAGCTGGCGGAGGAGATGATTGCTAAAGCTGTGGTAGTAGCTGCTGTAGCATCACGGTCAGTTGAGACAGCTGGTGGCCTTGTTGCGCTATCTGTTGTGACTGCTGGGCGACCACCGTGGTGAGGTCGGCGACAACTGGCAGAGGAACTTCAGCGGGATCCATGGCCGGATCTACTGTCACGATGCCGGCTGGCAGGAGGTGGATCCTCTGTGCCAGAGAGGGATTGGCGTGGACCGTGCTAGTGGACCGGTTCTAAGTCACTACTGGTATTCACCAGAGCCCGCCGCAAAGCGGGATGGTCTTGCTGCGGCGGTAGTGACCAGGTCGTATCCACTAGCAACGGCTCAACCTCTCTGACTGCTGAAGATAGGCGCGGTACAAGGGAGTAGACAGAAGCAAGGTCGGACGTAGCAGAAGGTCGGGGCAGGCAGCAAGGATCGTAGTCAGGGGCAACGGCAGGAGGTCTGGAACACAGGCTAGGAACAAACAAGGGAACGCTTTCACTGGCACAATGGCAACAAGATCCGGCGAGGGAGTGCAGGGGAAGTGAGGTATACATAGGGAGTGCACAGGTGAACACACTGATTAGAACCACTGCGCCAATCAGCGGCGCAGTGGCCCTTTAAATCGCAGAGACCCGGCGCGCGCGCGCCCTAGGGAGTGGGGCCGCGCGCGCCGGGAAAGGACCGACGGAGAGCGAGTCAGGTACGGGAGCCGGGGTGCGCATCGCGAGCGGGCGCCACCCGCATCGCGAATCGCATCCCGGCTGGAGGCGGTATCGCAGCGCACCCGGTCAGTGGATCTGACCGGGGCGCTGCGGGAGCGAGAGTGTAGCGAGCGCTCCGGGGAGGAGCGGGAACCCGGAGCGCTCGGCGTAACACGTATGCATACGTCCAAGCGATCTCCTGCTCTGCCGCGGGCAGCGCAGGAGATCGCGGGTGAGACTCAGCTGTCAATCACAGCCGGAGTCCCACCGCAGCTGCCGGGGCCGCGATCGCGCCGGTCCCGGCAGCATTAACCCCATAGATGCCGTGATCAGTTCTGATCACGGCATCTATGGTGTTTGCAGGGGGAGCGCTCTCCCCCTGCCCATCAACGGCGGCTCCGCGATAAAATAAGGGGGATCGGGGGTGTCCAAGACACCCTCGATCCCCCTTGAAGAGATAGGAGTGAGGTGGCAGGGTTGCCACCCCTCCTATCCCTGCTATTGATCGGTCGAGCAACCGACCAATAGCAGACTGGGGGCGGGGGGGTTAAAGTTTGGTTCCCCTCCGCTATGCCCACCCATCGGTGTCCGGGCACAGTGGGGGGAACAGTGTAGTAGCGGCGGCGGCGGCAGCGGCGGTCACTTACCCGGCGGCGGCTGTGATCACGGCGGCGGCGGTGGAGGTGAGTATGACGCCGCGTGTCCGGGAGTCTGTTGCCTAGCAACATCTGCAGGGCGACAGTTTAGAGAGTGGTCTCTAAACTGTCGCCCTCCAGATGTTGCAAAACTACAACTCCCACCATGCCTTGACAGCTGTTTGCTGTGTTGGCATGCTGGGAGTTGTAGTTTTGCAAGATTTAGAGGGGTTCAGGCTGGAGATCACTGACAGTGGTCTCTAAACTGTAGCCCTCCAGATATTACAAAACTACAACTCCCAGCATGCCCAGACAGCAGTTTGCTGTCTTAGCATGCTGAGATTTGTAGTTTTGCAACATCTGGAGGGCCACAGTTTAGAGACCACTGTCAGTGATCTCCAGCCTGAACCCCTCTAAATCTTGCAAAACTACAACTCCCAGCATTCAGGAACAGCAAATGGCTGTCTCGGCATGCTGGGAGATGTACTTGCGTGCCTCCAGCTGTTGCATAACTACATCTCCCAGCATTCCCTTTGGCAATCAGTACATGCTGAGAGTTGTAGTTCTGCAACAGCTGGAGGCACACTGGTTGGGAAATACCGAGTTAGGTAATATGTTCTATTACCTAACTCAGTATTTTCCAACCAGTGCGCCTCCAGCTGTTGTAAAACTACAACTCCCAGCATGCACCTTCTGTCAGTGCATGCTGGGAGTCGTAGTTTTGCCCCCCCCCCCCCTCCCATGTGAATGTACAGGTTACATTCACACTGGCGGCGGATTACAGTGAGTTCCCTGCTTTAAGTTTGAGCTGCAGCAGCCGCAGCTCAAACTCCTAGCGGGAGACTCCGTGTAATCCGCCGTCAGTGTGAATGTAACCTAAAAACACTACACTACACTAACATAAAATAAAGAGTAAAACACTACATATACACACGTACACTGCCCCCACCCCACCACCCCTTCCCCCCCAATAAAAATGAAAAACGTATCCTACAGCAGTGTTTCCAAAACGGAGCCTCCAGCTGTTGCAAAACAAAAACTCCCAGCATTTCCGGACAGCCATTGACTGTCCAAGCATGCTGGGAGTTTAGCAACAGCTGGAGGCACCCTGTTTGAGAATCACTGGTGTAGAATACCCCTATGTCCACCCCTATATCCATCCCTAATTTAGGCCTCAAATGCGCATGGCGCTCTCACTTTGGAGCCCTGTCGTATTTCAAGGCAACAGTTTAGGGACACATATGGGGTATCGCCGTACTCGGGAGAAATTGCCTAACAAATTTTGGGGGGCTTTTTCTCCTTTTACCCCTTATGAAAAGGTAAAGTTGGGGTCTACACCAGCATGTTAGTGTAAAAAAAAAACATTTTTGTACACTAACATACTGGTGTTGCCCCATACTTTAAAATTTCACAAGCGGTAAAAGAACAAAAGCCTCCAAAATTTGTAACGCAATTTCTCCTGAGGACGGACATACCCCATATGTGGGCGCAAAGTGTTCTGGGGACGCACAACAAGTCTCAGAAGGGAGAGTGCACCATGTAAATTTGAGGTCTAAATTGGTGATTTGCACAGGGGTGGCTGATTTTACAGCGGTTCTGACATAAGTGCAAAACAATAAATACCCACATGTGAATCCATTTTGGAAACTACACCCCTCACGGAATGTAACAAGGGGTACAGTGAGCATTTACACCCCACAGGTGTCTGACAGATCTTTGAAACAGGGGTCTGTGAAAATGAAAAATAAAATTTTTAATTTGCACAGCCCACTGTTCCAAAGATCCGTCAAATGCCAGTGGGGTGTAAATTCTCCCTGCACCCCTTATTACCTTCCGTGAGGGGTGTAGTTTTAAAAATGGGGTCACATGTGGGGGGGTCCACTGTTCTGGCACCACGGGGGGGCATTGGAAATGCATATGGCCAAATTCTCTCTCCAAAAGCTCAATGATGCTCCTTCTCTTCTGAGCATTGTAGTTTGCCCCCAGTGCACTTCACGTCCACTTATTGGGTATTTCCATACTCAGAAGAGATGGGGTTACAAATTTTGGGGGGTATTTTCTGCTATTATCCCTTGTAAAAATGTAAAATTTGGGGGAAAACAAGCATTTTAGTGTAAAAAAAAAAAATATTTTTTTACATATGCAAAAGTCGTGAAACACCTGTGGGGTATTAAGGTTCACTTTACCCCTTGTTACGTTCCCCAAGGGGTCTAGTTTCCAAAATGGTATGCCATGTGGTTTTTTTTTCTGTCCTGGCACCATAGGTGCTTCCTAAATGCGGCATGCCCCCAGAGCAAAATTTGCTTCCAAAAAGCCAAATGTGACTCCTTCTCTTCTGAGACCTGTAGTGCGCCAGCAGAGCACTTTTCATCCCCATATTGGGTGTTTTCTGAATCGGGAGAAATTGTGCTTCAAATTTTGGGGGGTATTTTCTGCTATTACCTTTTTTTTAAATGTAAAATTTTTGCTAAACCAAGCATTTTTTGGTAAAAATAATTTTTTTTTTTTTACATATGCAAAAGTCGTGAAACACCTGTGGGGTATTAAGGTTCACTTTATCCCTTGTTACGTTCCTCAAGGAGTCTAGTTTCCAAAATGGTATGCCATGTAGTTTTTTTTTTGCTGTCCTGGCACCATAGGGGCTTCCTAAATGCGACATGCCCCCCGAGCAAAATTTGCTCTCAAAAAGCCAAATATGACTCCTTCTCTTCTGAGCATTGTAGTTCGCCCGTAATGCACTTCAGGTCAACTTATGGGGTACCTCCATACTCAGAAGAGAGGGGGTTACAAATTTTGGGGGGTATTTTCTGCTATTAACCCTTGCAAAAATGTGAAATTTGGGGGGGAAACACATATTTTAGTGAAAAAATGTTTTTTTTTTTTTTTACATATGCAAAAGTCATGAAACACCTGTGGGGTATTAAGGCTTACTTAATTCCTTGTTACGTTCCTCAAGGGGTCTAGTTTCCAAAATGGTATGGCATGTGTTTTTTTTTTTTGCTGTTTTGGCACCATAGGGGCTTCCTAAATGCAACATGCCCCCAAAAAACCATTTCAGAAAAACGTACTCTCCAAAATCCCCTTGTCGCTCCTTCGCTTCTGAGCCCTCTACTGCGCCCGCCGAACACTTTACATAGACATATGAGGTATGTGCTTACTCGAGAGAAATTGGGCTACAAATTCAAGTATAAATATTATCCTTTTACCCCTTGTAAAAATTCTAAAATTGGGTCTACAAGAACATGCAAGTGTAAAAAATGAAGATTTTGAATTTTCTCCTTCACTTTGCTGCTTTTCCTGTGAAACACCTAAAGGGTTAAAACACTTACTGAATGTCATTTTGAATACTTTGGGGGGTGCAGTTTTTGTAATGGGGTCATTTATGGGGTATTTCTAATATGAAGACCCTTCAAATCCACTTCAAACCTGAACTGGTCCATGAAAAATAGCGAGTTTGAAAATTTAGTGAAAAATTTTAAAATTGCTGCTGAACTTTGAAGCCCTCTGGTGTCTTCCAAAAGTAAACACTTGTCAATTTTATGATGAAAATATAAAGTAGACATATTGTATATGTGAACCCAAAAAAAAAAAATATTTGGAATATCCATTTTCCTTACAAGCAGAGAGCTTCAAAGTAAAAAAAATGCTAAATTTTCAATTTTTTCATCAAATTTTGAGATTTTTCACCAAGGATGCAAGTTACCACAAAAATTTACCATTATGTTAAAGTAGAATATGTCACGAAAAAACAGTCTCAGAATCAGATTGATAAGTAAAAGCATTCCAGAGTTATTAATGTTTAAAGTGACAGTGGTCAGATGTGCAAAAAAGGGCTGCGTCCTAGAGGTGAAAATGGGCTGTGTCCTTAAGGGGTTAAGGCCAAAATGGGCTTGGTCCTGAAGGGGTTAAATATTGTTGTATTGTTCTAATGATTGTTATAAAATTAAATAAATACATTTTATTATTATTAAATCATCAAAGATGATCAAAATGGAGTCACATCAGGTTCTGTTCATAGCAGATACGTAACCATGGCAACTCCAAGAACCAAAGAGTCGATGTGACATCATGTGATGTCATCATAGAACTCTGGAGGCATTACATTGCTATGACAGCGCCCAGACCTTCATTCTGTAGATTGTTACAGAGCGATTTGCTATACTTTTGCAGTATTTGCCTTTTGTGCCTTTTTCTTCATCTGCTATGGAGATTAAAGGATTGGGGTTCATCCCCCTCTTCATGGCCCTCTGGTGTATGGTCTGGATCTCCACCAGCTACACCATCACCATCATCCAAGGCCATACTACTTCCCCCCTGATCTATATCAGTGATATGGGGGTTTTCTTTCCTGAACAGATCCCATTCTGTATGGGATTTATAGGGATGGCCATTGCCTCTGTGGGTCTGGCATGGCTGAATTATAGATTCATCTTGTTCCATCGTGAAGCCTTTGGACCCCGTCAGCCATTGATCCAGAAGACCCTACTAGTCATCGCTTGGTCATCCTGTGTCATGACTATCATCATGTCATTATTTTCAACAACAGACTACCCGATGATTCATCGCATCGCTGCCATCGCTACATTCATCTGTGCTGGAATATACAACATGTGGCAATCCATCCTCCTGTACAAAGTACCGGGAGCATCAAGAGTCATCTGCCATGTAAGAGCCATCTTCTCTTCTATGGCTCTTGCCTGTGTCTTTCTTATTATAGGAACTGGGTTTGTTGTATACATCCAACTGTTTGCTGGAGAATGTGAAGAGATGATTGAAGCCTTTGTCAAAATCATCGAGTGGTCAATTCTGGTCCTCATCCTGCTGACGAATGTGACTTTCTATTCCACCATGGAACACCTATTGTTCACCATGTCCAGGAACACCTGCAGCATCTCCCTAAGGGTTCGGATCGATGCCTTTGGGGTATAGAGGACCATGCAGAACATCATAAGAACCTGTCATCTGTATGTTGGAGTTGGAATTTCACACCACAGCCCAGAACTTACTACTGAAACAACTAGAACTGCGGCCACTCTAGAGATAAAGACCTAGAGCCAAGAAATCCAACGGCACCAACCTCTCTCCATAACAGCAAGATGGAGGAATAGAACAGATTGTTATGTTCTTATAGTAAATGTCTTATTTAAAAAATGCATAAATAAATGAAAAAATTATGCAAACCTTCTGTACTTCTTTGTAGTCCTAAACTCCTTAGATGTATAGGAATATGTGTACCTTAATTTTTATTGGGACTGCACAATATGTCGCAATCACATCAGGAATTTTGCGGTTTGTGATATAGCGATTTCATCCATTGCAAAATGTTGCAATAACCTAGATGGTGCTGGGAGGAGAAACAATGAGCCACATGCTTGAGGGGCTGCACAGCACGGGAGCCGACAAACAGGTGAAACACACCTGCCACCACAGGCTCGCCTCCCCTGCGGTGCGGCCTGACCCCTCCAGCGAGCGTCTCCCTGTTTCTCCTCCCAGCAGTGCCTAGCGCTGGAAGGAGGTGTCCTAACCCCTCCCCAACTGGCCGCTGGTGTATATATGTGGTGCAGCCGTGCAATGGGTATATAAAGCAAACTCAGGAGTGGAGCTCGCTTTATACTGGCTAATGCTGTGCAATATCGATCAGGTGAGTTCCAACATTAACCCTTAAGATGCCTCAATTAAAGTTGGTTGCCTCAAACAAGTACTGGTAGCTCAATGGAATTTGGTCAGGACAGGGGCGGCAAATTTGCGGGGTTCTGATCAGCTGAGAGAACGGGCCGAGGGTCTCTACCTGCCTCTTTCCTGTCCGATCATTATCTTCTTTCTTTTATAAATGATTCTCTTATTACCTTATGTACCGCTGGCCCCCCTGCTTTTGATTTCTACATGAATTAATATACAGTAGTCCCTCAAGTTACAATATTAATAGGTTCCAGGACGACCATTGTATGTTGAAACCATTGTATGTTGAGACCATAACTCTATGGAAACCTGGTAATTGGTTCTGAAGTCCCAAAATGTAATCTAAAAATAGGAAAAAGTGAGGATTAAAGAAAAATAAGTAGATAAGTAATACAGATAAAGCAAATCCTTACATATAAAAGTAAGAAAGATCTGCTGGGAGCTGTAATTCACTGTCTATGTAGAGGACGGAGGCTTCTTCAGGGTCCTGTACAGTACACGCAACGTCCTGAAAAAGTAAAATGAAGCCGCTCTTACTTGGTGTCCAAAGGAGCAGCTAACCCTGGCACAGGTACAGAGTAGTACAGAACATGTAATAACTCCCTGTACTGTAGGGGGAGCTACCAGACAGCCAGTCAGTACATGCACTTTAGGAATACAGGGGTTTTATCAGTAAATGACCATTCTGATTGGTTGGTTCTTCCAGCCATTGACATGTTTTGCAGATTCCATAGCATTGTATGTTGAGTCTGGTTTCAAGTTACAATGGTCCAGAAAGGACCATTGATTGTTGAAACTAATGTATGTTGAGGCCATTATCTTTTGGTTGTATTACACATACGGGGGAGTGGCTACCTCCATGTTGGCTCCTGCACCCCACCCACCTCTATTAGGTGTATATAAGGTACCTTGGATGTTTCAGACCTTGCAGTGCCTGTTGTACTGTTCACACAGAGGCATATACACAGTGTAGGGTCCGTCCCAGAATGAGGTCACCTTACCGTGGTGGGACGGTCCACGTTATTTGGCACCAAATTTGCAAGCTAAGTACCTCATATTTTCATAGTTTCATATCTTCATTTATTGCATTACAGCTGTATAGCTTTTCATGTTCTATCTATATACTCATGTTTTATCTATATACTCATGTTTCATCTATATCTTTGCGCTAGCAGTGTGCTGCAGTATTCTTCTGTTGCTGTATATTTAGCCCAGCAGCTTGCACCTGCAAGCCAGGTTTTTACAATAGTTTGGATCAATAGTGCTGGCCAAATTATCTTTTGGTTTTATATATATATATATATATATATATATATATATATATATATATACATAGTGTCCCGGTACATACTGTATTGCATACTGTACCTTGTGTCGGGGGGTCCCCAAAGTCAGAGTTCCTAGATACCGTTGGGGTCCGCCTGCTGAGTAAGTCCCTTGTCGCCTCTTCGTAATTTTGTGTGGTATATGTAAATAATTGATATAAATATAATTATCTGTATAGTGACTGAAAGCCCTTAGGTCACATGACTAGTGTTAATTCCTTTAAGGTATGCTTAGGGACCTTCCGAGGTCACATGGTATGGTGACATGTTAGACCATAATCCTTTGTGAGGAGAATTGACAGATGGTATGGGTCAATGAGCTCAAGGCCAGCCAATCCTCACTCTCTTGGGTTCCGGACTAGCAGAGAGGAGAGATCCGTGCAACTTTCAAAGACAAGACCAGACCGAAACCTGACAATACCGCAACTTACCAAACCGTGAGTTACAATACAACTCCCCACTATAGCTAACGTGTCTTCTGGACCTAAAACCAATCCCCGAAATCCAGTGGAACAGCGCATATTAATCTCCTGAGCTTAAAACTCACGCGGTCCCAACCAACTGTCAAAATCCTAATGGACTCTGCTTGTAAAAAGACTTTTCTTGTTTAACTCTGCATAAAACCTGCAGTAAAAGTTCCGACAGTTTTCTGAAACCTACGGTTGTGGACAATCATTTATTTAAACCTCCCTATCGCTCTTGGGACGGGTGGCGATAGGACAAGCATATACAGAGAAGCCCCCTGCTATCAGACAGAGGAGTGCTTTCAGACAGGAGAGAGCTCAGAGGAATCGTATCACACAGGAGAGAGCAAAGAGAAGTTCTATTGTGGTGTCCCGGTACAGGACCGTGTCCTGTCCCTTGTCTAAAGTCCCCTCAGCTAGAGTCCCTCCATTCCTATAGGGCTCTCCTGCAGGGCTTACCCCTAGTCGCCTCCCATAAATGTGATATTTATTGTATATATTATTTAACCCCTTAAGGACCAAGGACGTATGAATACGTCCTTGGTCCCGCTCCCGTGATATAATGTGGGGTCCCACAGTGACCCCGCATCATAGCACAACGTGCTCGGCGTCACAGGGAAGCCGGGACCCACCGCTAATAGCGCGTGGCACTGATCGCGGTGCTGGCCGCTATTAACCCTTTAGCCGCGCGCTCAAAGCTGAGCCACGCGGCTAAAAGTGAAAGTAAAAAGTGCCGGTTAGCTCAGGGAGCTGTTCGGGATCGCCGCGGTGAAATCGCGGCATCCCGAACAGCTGTACTACAGGAGGAAGGTCTCTTACCTTCCTTCCTGCAGTCCGATCGCCGATTGAATGCTTCAAGCCTGAGATCCAGGCTTGAGCAATCAATCGCCAAAAACACTGATCAATGCATCCCTATGGAGATGCATTGAACACTGTTAAAGATCAGTAAATGCAATGTTATAGCCCCCTATGGGGGCTATAATATTACAAAGGAGCACCTCTTAAGAAAGGGATTGCCCGAAACACGTGTCGAGGTAGCAGGACAACCACCTGGGAATTGTCAGCATGTCACAATCAGGTAAAGTACTGACCTAAGATATCTTTTCATTAGTGTGCTGATTTGATTTATACTGTATATTTGTACTATTAACAATATTGTGATCCTTGTCATATATCCCGGTGGCATCCTGCTTGGCTCTTGTTGGGGGGAATTTTAACCCCTTAAGGACAATGGACGTACTCCTACGCCCCCGTTTCCGAGTCCTTAAGGACCGAGGACGTAGGAGTACGTCCTGTCCATTCTCGGCCCCCCGCCGCTAGCCGGAGGGGAGCCGGTGCCCGATGCCTGCTAAAATCGTTCAGCAGGCATCGTGGCATATCGCCCAGGGGGGTCATTATGCCCCCCCATGTCGGCGATTGCCGCAGATCGCTGGACAATTCAGTCCAGCGATCTGCGGCGATTCCGGGTCAATCGGGTCTCCAGTGACCCGATGACCCGGAATTACTGGCTGATCGGGGCCGTCTGAGACGGCCCGGAACAGCCAGAGCCTGCAGGGGTGAGGTGGCACTGGTGCCACCTCACGATCGCCCTGATTCGTCGGCCGGATTCCCGGCCGACCAATCAGGGCGCCTGCTGCGGGTGTCACTCCCGCACCCGCTCCGCCCCTCTTCCGGAGGACGTGAGCGGGTGCGGGAAGACGACCCCGGGTGCTGGGGACCCCGATCCCCGGCGTTAATGTTGGGATCGGGGCCCCAGGAGCGACGACGGCGGTGGGACTGACCTGTGCGGCGATCAGCAGCAGCAGGAGGTGAGTGACAGCCTCCTGCTGTTGCTTAGCAACAGCTCCCAGCATGCAAAAAGGGCATGCTGGGAGCTGTAGTTATGCAACAGGAGGAGGCAGACCACCACAACTCCCAGCATTCCCTTATGGGCATGCTGGGAATTATGGTTTTGCAACAGCTGGAGGCACATTCTTTCTATGGAAAAGTGTACCTTCAGCTGTTGTGTAACTACAACTCCCAGCTTGCACAAACAGCTAAAAGGCATGCTGGGAGTTGTAGTGGTGCATCTGCTGGTTGCATAACTACAACTCCCAGCATGCCCGTTGGCTGTCGGTGACTGCTGAGAGTTGTAGTTTTGCAACAGCTGAAGGCACACTGAGTTGAGTAGCAAACCAGTGTGTCTCCAGCTGTTGCATAACTACAATCCCCAGCATCCCCAGCCAAAGTAGTATGCCTCCCGCTGTTGCATAACTACAACACCCAGCATGCCCTTCCACTGTCCGTACATGCTGGGGGTTGTAGCTTTTGCAACAGCTGAAGGCACACTGGTTGCAAAACACTGAGTTTGTTGCCAAACTCTGTGCTTCACAACCAGTGTGCCTCCAGCTGTTGCAAAACTACAACTCCCAGCATGCACTGATAGACCGTACATGCTGGGAGTTGTAGTTTTGCAACAGCTGGATGTCCCCCCCCCCAATGTGAATGTACAGGGTACACTCACATGGGCGGAGGATTACAGTAAGTATCCGGCTGCAAGTTTGAGCTGCGGCAAATTTTCTGCTGCAGCTCAAACTGCCAGCGAGAAACTACTGTGAACCCCCCGCCCGTGCGACTGTACCCTAAAAACACTACACTAACACAAAATAAAATAAAAAGTAAAAAACACTACATATACACATACCCCTACACAGCCCCCCTCCCCAATAAAAATGAAAAACGTCTGGTACGCCACTGTTTCCAAAACGAAGCCTCCAGCTGTTGCAAAACTACAACTCCCAGCATGCACTTATAGACCCTACATGCTGGGAGTTGTAGTTTTGCAACAGCTGGATGTTTCTCCCCCCTCCAATGTGAACGTACAGGGTACACTCATATGGGCGGAGGATTACAGTAAGTATCCGGCTGCAAGTTTGAGCTGCGGCAAATTTTCTGCCGCAGCTCAAACTGCCAGCGAGAAACTACTGTGAACCCCCCGCCCGTGTGACTGTACCCTAAAAACACTACACTAACACAAAATAAAATAAAAAGTAAAAAACACTACATATACACATTCCCCTACACAGCCCCCCTCCCCAATAAAAATGAAAAATGTCTGGCACACCACTGTTTCCAAAACGGAGCCTCCAGCTGTTGTAAAACAACTACTCCCAGTATTACCAGACAGCCACTGACTGTCCAGGCATGCTGGGACTTTTACAACAGCTGGAGGCACCCTGTTTGGGAATCACTGGCGTAGAATACCCCTATGTCCACCCCTATGCAAGTCCCTAATTTAGGCCTCAAATGCGCATGGCGCTCTCACTTTGGAGCGCTGTCGTATTTCAAGGCAACAGTTTAGGGCCACATATGGGGTATCGCCGTACTCGGGAGAAATTGGGCTTCAAATTTTGGGGGGTATTTTCTGATATTACCCTTTTTAAAAATGTAAAAATTTTGGGAAACCAAGCATTTTAGGTAAAATTTTTTTTTTTTTTTACATATGCAAAAGTCGTGAAACAACTGTAGGGTATTAAGGTTCACTTTAACCCTTTTTACGTTCCCCGAGGGGTCTAGTTTCCAAAATGGTATGCCATGTGTTTTTTTTTTGCGGTTCTGGCACCATAGGGACTTCCTAAATGCGGCATGCCCCCAGAGCTAAATTTGCTTTCAAAAAGCCAAATGTGACTCCTTCTCTTCTGAGACCTGTAGTGCGCCAGCAGAGCACTTTTCACTCCCCTATTGGGGTGTTTTCTGAATCGGAAGAAATTGGACTTCAAATTTTGGGGGGTATTTTCTGCTATTATCCTTTTTAAAAATGTAAAATTTTTGGGAAACCAAGCATTTTAGGTAAAACATTTTTTTTTTTTACATATGCAAACGTCGTGAATCACCTGTAGGGTATTAAGGTTCACTTTACCCCTTGTTACGTTCCCCGAGGGGTCTAGTTTCCAAAATGGTATGCCATGTGTTTTTTTTGCGGTTCTGGCACCATAGGGGCTTCCTAAATGCGGCATGCCCCCAGAGCAAAATTTGCTTTCAAAAAGCCAAATGTGACTCCTTCTCTTCTGAGACCTGTAGTGCGCCAGCAGAGCACTTTTCACCCCCATAAGGGGTGTTTTCTGAATCGGGAGAAATTGGGCTTCAAATTTTGGGGGGTATTTTCTGCTATTACCCTTTTTAAAAATGTAAAAATTTTGGGAAACCAAGCATTTTAGGTAAAAAAATATTTTTTTTTTTACATATGCAAAAGTCGTGAATCACCTGAAGGGTATTAAGGTTCACTTTACCCCTTGTTACGTTCCCCGAGGGGTCTAGTTTCCAAAATGGTATGCCATGTGTTTTTTTTTGCTGTCCTGGCACCATAGGGGCTTCCTAAATGTGACATGCCCCCCAAAAACCATTTGTCGCTCCTTCCCTTCTGAGCCCTCTACTGCGCCTGCCGAACAATTAACATAGACATATGAGGTATGTGCTTACTCGAGAGAAATTGCGTTTCAAATAAAAGTTAAAATTTTCTCCTTTCTACTAATTGAAAAAAATTCAAAAATTGGGTCTACAAGAACATGCGAGTGTAAAAAATGAAGATTGTGAATTTTCTCCTTCACTTTTCTGCTATTCCTGTGAAACACCTAAAGGGTTAATACACTTATTGAATGTCATTTTGAATACTTTGGGGGTGTAGTTTTTATAATGGGGTCATTTATGGGGTATTTCTAATATGAAGACCCTTCAAATCCACTTCAAACCTGAACTGGTCCATGAAAAATAGCGAGTTTGAAAATTTTGTGAAAAATTTCCAAATTGCTGCTGAACTTTGAAGCCCTCTGGTGTCTTCCAAAAGTAAAAACTCATTAATTTTATGATGCAAATATAAAGTAGACATATTGTATCTGTGAACCCAAAAATGTTTTATTTTGAATATCCATTTTCCTTACAAGCAGAGAGCTTCAAAGTTAGAAAAATGCTAAATTTTCATTTTTTTCATCAAATTTTGGGATTTTTCACCAAGAAAGGATGCAAGTTACCAAAATTTTTTACCCCTACGTTAAAGTAGAATATGTCACGAAAAAACAATCTCAGAATCAGAATGATAACTAAAAGCATTCCAGAGTTATTAATGTTTAAAGTGACAGTGGTCAGAATTGCAAAAAACGCTCCGGTCCTTAAGGTGTAAAATGGCCTGGTCCTTAAGGGGTTAAGGGCAGGTGATTTTATGGGTGTTTTTCTACCTGATTGTATAGATTAATAAATATTGAATTTTGGTTACTTTCAGGCTAATTTTTGTAGTTTTTTGTATGATTATAATTAGCCTTTCGGGCTTGTAGGTAATATATGCAAAATTGAAAGAGTTATGATTTTTTAAAGGTAAGGAGGAAAAAACGAAAGAGCAAAAACCGAAAAACGCCCGGTCCTTAAGGGGTTAATGTCTATGTATTATAACTGTATAGGACCTTAGTAGGTCATGTGACTTGTAAATTATGTTTGTACTATTGTTTAACCCCTTCATGACCCAGCCCATTTTCACCTTCATGACCTGGGCATTTTTTGAAAATCTGACCACTGTCACTTTAAACATTAATAACTTTGGAATGCTTTTACTTATCATTCTGATTCCAAGATTGTTTTTTCGTGACATATTCTACTTTATGTTATTGGTAAAATTTCACTGATATTTGTATCCTTTCTTTGTAAAAAATCTAAAAATTTCATGAAAATTTAGAAAATTTAGCATTTTTCTAACTTTGAAAGTCTCTGCTTGAAAGGAAAATGGATATTCCAAATAAATTACATATTGATTCACATATACAATATGTCTACTTTGTGTTTGCATAAAAAAATTGACAAGTTTTTACTTTTGGAGGGCACCAGAGGGCTTCAAAGTTCCGCAGCAATTTTCCAATTTTTCTCAAGATTTTCAAAATCGTAATTTTTCAGGGCCCAGTTCAGGTTGGAAGTGGATTTTAAGGGTCTTCATATTAGAAATACCCCATAAATGACCCCATTATAAAAACTGCACCCCCCAAAGTATTCAAAATGACATTCAGTAAGTGTTTTATCCCATTAGGTGTTTCACAGGAATAGCAGCAAAGTGAAGGAGAAAATTCTAAATCTTCATTTTTTACACTCGCATTTTCTTGTAGACCCAATTTTTGGATTTTTACAAGGGGTAAAAGGAGAGAAATCACCCTAAAAATTGTAACCCAATTTCTCTCGAGTAAGGAAATACCTCATATGCGTATGTAAAGTGTTCGGCGGGCGCAGTAGAGGGCTCAGAAGGGAAGGAGCGACAATGGGATTTTGGAGAGTGAGTTTTTCTGAAAGGGTTTTTGGGGGGCATGTCCCATTTAGGAAGCCCCTATGGTGCCAGAACAGTGGACCCCCCCCCACATGTGACCCCATTTTGGAAACTATACCCCTCACGGAATTTAATAAGGGGTGCAGTAAGCATTTACACCCCACTGGCGTTTGACAGATATTTGAAACAGTGGACTGTGCAAATCAAAAATTTTATTTTTCATTTTCACAGACCACTGTTCCAAAAATCTGTCATACACCAGTGGGGTGTAAATGCTCACTGCACCCCTTATTAAATTCCGTGAGGGGTGTAGTTTCCAAAATGGGGTCACATATGGATATTTATTGTTTTGCGTTTGTCAGAACTGCTGTAACAATCAGCCACCCCTGTGCAAATCGCCTCAAATGTACATGGCGCACTCTCCCTTCTGGGCCTTGTTGTGCGCCCCCAGAGCACTTTGCGCCCACATATGGGGTATTTCTGTAGTCGGGAGAAATTGCGTTACAAATTTTGGGGGTCTTTTTTCCCTTTTACCTCTTGTGAAAATGAAAAGTATAGGGCAACACCAGCATGTCAGTGTAAAAAATTTATTTTTTTACACTAACATGCTGGTGTAGACCCCAACTTCACCTTTTCATAAGGGGTTAAAGAAGAAAAAGCCCCCCAAAATTTGTAAGGCAATTTCTCCCGAGTACGGCGATACCCCATATGTGTCCTAAAACTGTTGCCCTGAAATACGACAGGGCTCCAAAGTGAGAGAGCGCCATGCGCATTTGAGGCCTAAATTAGGGATTTGCATAGGGGTATTCTATGCCAATGATTCCCAAACAGGGTGCCTCCAGCTGTTGCAAAACTCCCAGCATGCCTGGACAGTCAATGGCTGTCCGGCAATACTGGGAGTTATTATTTTGCAACAGCTGGAGGCTCCGTTTTGGAAACAGTAGCGTACCAGACGTTTTTCATTTTTTGGGGGGAGGGGGGCTGTGTAGGGGTATGTGTATATGTAGTGTTTTTTACTTTTTATTTTAGGTTAGTGTCAGTGTAGTGTAGTGTTTTTAGGGTACAGTCACATGGGCAGAGGTTCACAGCAAGTTTGCCGTTGGAAGTTTGAGCTGCAGCGCAAAATTTGCGCCATCTCAAACTTGCAGCACTCACTGTAAACCTCCGCCCATGTGAGTGTACCCTGTACATTCACATTGGGGGGGGGGCAAACATCCAGCTGTTGCAAACTCCGAGCATGCCCTTTGGCTGTCCGTGCATGCTGGGAGTTGTAGTTTTGCAACAGCTGGAGGAACGCTGGTTTGGAAACACTAGCCTTTGGCTTTCTGGGCATGCTGGGAGTTATAGTTTTGAAACTCTCAGAGGCAGCAGTGAAATCGCTTTACGGCGATCTCACTGCTGCCAATGAAGATGCCGCACTGCTGCTGCAAACTCACCTCCGGGAGCAGCGCAGCCAGGACCGCATGGAGGACGCCGGGACCGCCGGGACCGCTCGGGACACCGCTCGGACGGGTAAGTGACGCAGGGGGACGGGTCAGGGACACTTAGCAGAGCGGTGTGTGTCCCGTTCCCCGTGATCCGGACTCACACACCGCGCTGCTAAGTATTTTCATAGCGAAACGCTGCTATCAGCTGGTCAGATTTGACCAGCTGATAGCAGCGATCACTGGGGGGGGGTGGGGGATGAAACCCCCCGTGGTCGCACGGTAAGATGGCTGGCTATCAGTGATAGCCACCATCTTTCCGGGCGCTGCGGGGTGCCGCGAGTACCGACAGTAATGTTCATGACGTACCTGTATGTCATGGGTCGGGAACACCTTGCCACCCATGACGTACAGGTATGTCATAGGTCGGGAAGGGGTTAAGGACCTTCCTGGGTCATGTTATGTACCCAGGGTTCACTGGGTCAGGACTTACAGGTTTGCTGACCAATGAGCTTTTGCCCAGCATCATTAATATATATAGGGGGCTGCTGCCACTAAATTCTCTCTCTTAGTTCCCGGCACTTATAGAAAGCACATCTCAGCACAATTCTCAAATTCAAGCTAGGCCAAAGCCTAAGAACCTGCAGCCACAAAACCGTGAGTTATCAAAGCTCAATCTACAAAATCCTGTGTGACTACTACTCTCATCAAATCTATCACTAGTAGCACAGTGGCTAGCATCAAAGCTCATTGCTTCCAAGTCCCAGCAAAACCTGTGAGGAACCTGTATCCCAGTTCACTCATAAGAGACTGTTATGTACCAAGCCTGTTGCATAAAATCTGCAAGTAAAGTTTTTCAGTTTATTCATAAAATCTGCTGTGGACATTCCGCTATTCTCCCTGTCGTTTTTAGGACGGTTGACGGCAGGATCATTAACCCTAAGGAAACCTCACCCTGGCATCACGAAAACTAATGGTTAATGCCACCAGACCCCACACTAACATAGCAGCACCCCAGACACCATTGCTCTCCTGGCTCACCACACTATCAGACAGGTGAGACCACAGAGGAGTACTATCAGACAGGAGAGAGCACAAAGGAGTGCTATCAGACAGGTGAGACCACAGAGGAGTACTATCAAACAGGAGAGAGCACAGAGGAGTGCTATCAGACAGAAGAGAACACAGAGGAGTGCTATCAGACAGGAAAGTGCACAGAGGAGTACTAACAGACAGGAGAGAGCACAGAGGAGTATTATCAGACAGGAGAGAGCACAGAGGAGTGCTTTCAGACAGGAGAGAGCACAGAAAAATCTTATCAGACAGGAGAGAGCAAAGAGAAGCCCTATCAGACAGGTGAGACCAGAGAGGAGTACTATCAGACAGGAGAGAGAACAGAGGAGTACTATCAGACAGGGGAGAACACAGAGGAGTCCTATCAGACAGGAGAAAGCACAGAGGAGTGCTATCAGATAGGCCAGAGCAAAGATGAGTCTTATCAGACAGGAAAGAGCACAGAGGAGTGCTATCAGATAGGAGAGAGCACAGAGGAGTGCTATCAGATAGGAGAGAGCACAGAGGAGTGCTATCAGACAGGAGAGAGCACAGAAGAGTCCTATCAGGAGAGAGCACAAAGGAGTGCTATCAGATAGGAGAGAGCACAGAGGAGTGCTATCAGATAGGAGAGAGCACAGAGGAGTGCTATCAGGCAGGAGAGAGCACAGAGGAGTGCTATCAGACAGGAGAGAGGACAGAGGAGTGCTATCAGACAGGAGAGAGCACAGAGGAATCTTATCAGACAGGAGAGAGCACAGAGGAGTACTATCAGGCAGGAGAGAGCACAGAGGAGTGCTATCAGACAGGAGAGAGCACATATGAATCTTATCAGACAGGAGAGAGCCCAGAGGAGTACTATCAGACAGGAGAGAGCACAGAGGAGTGCTATCAGACAGGAGAGAGCACAGAGTAGTACCATCAGACAGGAGAGAGCACAGAGGAGTGCTATCAGACAGGATAGAGCACAGAGGAATCTTATCAGACAGGAGAGAGCCCAGAGGAGTACTATCAGACAGGAGAGAGCACAGAGGAGTGCTATCAGACAGGAGAGAGCACAGAGTAGTACTATCAGACAGGAGAGAGCACAGAGGAGTGCTATCAGACAGGAGAGAGTATAGAGGAGTACTATCAGAAAGGAGAAAGCACAGAGTGGTACTATCAGACTGGACAGCGCACAGAGGAGTGCTATCAGACTGGAGAGAGCACAGAGGAATGCTATCAGACAAATTGACATCTTCCAGCATGCCTGGCCGTTATAATTAATCTATATATATATAAAACGTAATGTGTGTGTATGTATGCGTGTGTGTGCTCTCCCCTGTCTGATAGTACTCTCCTGTACTCTCTCAGCATCACGTCCAAACGGCTAAAGATATTAACATGAAATTTGGCACACATGTTACTTATATGTCAACAACAAATATAGGCTAGGTGATTTAACCCTTAGGACGTACATTTATGTCCTATACACAACCGCAAGCATCGGAGTGATGCCCGGATCATGCGCTGCATGTCCCGGTTGCTGATAGCGCAGATGTCTGCCATTAACCCCTCAGATTCCATGATCAATACAGATCACGGCATCTGCAGAATTGGGGGTCACTAAAATGGATGATCGGATTGCCCGCAGTGCTGCAGCGGCGATCCAATCATCCAGAACGGCAGACGGAGGTCCCCTCACTTGCCTCCGCTGCCTTCCACGGGTCGACCAGAGCAGAAGATGACCAATAACACCGATCAGTGCTATGCCCTATGAATAGCACTGAACAGTATTAGCAATTGAATGATTGCTATAAATAGTCTCCTATGGGGACTATTTAACCCCTTAAGGACCATGCCATTTTACACCTTAAGGACCAGAGCGTTTTTTGGAAATCTGACCACTGTCACTTTAAACATTAATAACTTTGGAATGCTTTTAGTAAACATTCTGATTCCGAGATTGTTTTTTCGTGACATATTCTAATTTAATACTACTATGGTAACTTGCATCCCCAAATTTGATGAAAAAATGAAAATTTTGCATTTTTCTAACTTTGAAGCTCTCTGCTTGTAAGGAAAATGGATATTCAAAATAATTTTTTGGGGGGTTCACATATACAATATGTCTTTACTTTTGGAAGACACCAGAGGGCTTCAAAGTTGAGCAGCAATTTTGAAATTTTTCACAAAATTTTCAAACTCACTATTTTTCAGGGACCAGTTCAGTTTTGAAGTGGATTTGAAGGGTCTTCATATTAGAAATACCCCATAAAAGACCCCATTATAAAAATTGCACCCCCCAAAGTATTCAAAATGACATTCAGTAAGTGTATTAACCCTTTAGGTGTTTCACAGGAATAGCAGCAAAGTGAAGGAGAAAATTCTAAATCTTAATTTTTTACACTCGCATGTTCTTCTAGACCCAATTTGTGAATTTTTGCAAGGCGTAAAAAGGAGAAAATTTTTACTTGTATTTGAAACCCAATTTCTCTCGAGTAAGGACATACCTCATATGTCTATGTTAATTGTTCGGCGGGCGCAGTATAGGGCTCAGAAGGAAGGAGCGACAAATGGTTTTTGTGGGGCATGTCACCTTTAGGAAGCCCCTATGGTGCCAGGACAGCAAAAAAAAAAAAAAAAAAACACATGGCATACCATTTTGGAAACTAGACCCCTCGGGGAACGTAACAAGGGGTAATGTGAACCTTTGTACCCCACAGGTGTTTCACGACTTTTGTGTATGTAAAAAAATATTTTTTTTTTGCCTAAAATGCTTGTTTTCCCAAAAATTTTACATTTTTAAAAAGGATAATAGAAGAAAATACCCCCCAAAATTTGTAACACAATTTCTCCCGAGTACGGCGATACCCCATATGTGACCCTAAACTGTTGCCTTGAAATACGACAGGGCTCCAAAGTGAGAGCGCCAAGCGCATTTGAGGACTAAATTAGGGACTTGCATAGGGGTAGACATAGGTGTATTCTACACCAGTGATTCACAAACAGGGTGCCCCCAGCTGTTGTAAAACTCCCAGCATGCCTGGACAGTCAGTGGCTATCTGGCAATACTGGGAGTAGTTGTTTTGCAACAGCTGGAGGCTCCGTTTTGAAAACAGTGGCGTACCAGACATTTTTCATTTTTATTGGGGATGGGGGCTGTGTAGGGGTATGTGCATAAGTAGTGTTTTTTACTTTTTATTTTATTTTTTTGTTAGTGTAGTAGTGTAGTGTTTTTAGGGTACAGTCGCACGGGCGGGGGTTCACAGTAGTTTCTCGCTGGCAGCTTGAGCTGCGGCAGAAAATTTTCCGCAGCTCAAACTTGCAGCTGGATACTTACTGTAAACCTCAGCCCATGTGAGTGTACCCTGTACGTTCACATTGGGGGGGAACATCCAGCTGTTGCAAAACTACAACTCCCAGCATGTATGGTCTATCAGTGCATTCTGGGAGTTGTAGTTTTGCAACCGCTTGAGGCTCCGTTTTGGAAACAGTGACGTACCAGACGTTTTACATTTTTATTGGGGAGGGGGGCTGTGTAGGGGTATGTGCATATGTAGTGTTTTTTATTTTTTATTTATTTTTTTGTTAGTGTAGTAGTGTAGTGTTTTTAGGGTACAGTCGCACGGGCGGGGGTTCACAGTAGTTTCTCGCTGGCAGTTTGAGCTGCGGCAAAAAATTTGCCGCAGCTCAAATTTGCAGCCGGATACTTACTGTAATCCTCCGCCCATGTGAGTGTACCCTGTACGTTCACATTGGGGGGAGGGGGGGGGGGGGAACATCCAGCTGTTGCAAAACTACAACTCCCAGCATGTACGGTCTATCAGTGCATGCTGGGAGTTGTAGTTTTGCAACAGCTGGAGGCACACTGGTTGTGAAACACCGAGTTTGGTAACAAACTCAGTGTTTTGCAACCAGTGTGCCTTCAGCTGTTGCAAAAGCTACAACCCCCAGCATGTACAGACAGCGGAAGGGTATGCTGGGTCTTGTAGTTATGCAACAGCCGGAGGCATACTACTTTGGCTTGTAGTTATGCAACAGCTGGATACACACTGGTTTGCTACTTAACTCTAGTGTGCCTTCAGCTGTTGCAAAACTACAACTCTCAGCAGTCACCGACAGCCAACGGGCATGCTGGGAGTTGTAGTTATGCAACCACCAGATGCACCACTACAACTCCCAGCATGCACATAGCTGTGCAAGCTGGGAGTTGTAGTTATACAACAGCTGAAGGTACACTTTTCCATAGAAAAAATGTGCCTCCAGCTGTTGCAAAACTACAAGTCCCAGCATGCCCATAAGGGAATGCTGGGAGTTGTGGTGGTCTGCCTCCTGCTGTTGCATAACTACAGCTACGAGCATGCCCTTTTTGCATGCTGGGAGCTGTTGCTAAGCAACAGCAGGAGGCTGTCACTCACCTCCTGCTGCTGCTCCATGCCGCCGCGCAGGTCAGTCCCTCGTCGTCGCTGCACCTGGGGCCCCGATCCCAACAGGGACGCCGGGGATCGGGGTCCCCAGCACCCGGGGTCTTCTTCCCGCACCCGCTCACATCCTCCGGAAGAGGGGCGGAGCGGGTTGCGAGAGTGACACCGCAGCAGGCGCCCTGATTGGTCGGCCGGGAAACCGGCTGAAGAATCAGGGCGATCGTGAGGTGGCACTGGTGCCACCTCACCCCTGCTGGCAATGGCTGTCTCTGACGGCCCCGATCAGCCAGTAATTCCGGGTCACCGGGTCACTGGAGACCCGATTGACCCGGAATCTGCCGCAGATCGCTGGACTGAATTGTCCAGCGATCTGCGGCAATTGCCGACATTGGGGGACATAATGACCCCCCTGGGCGATATGCCGGGATGCCTGCTGAACGATTTCAGCAGGCATCCGGCACCTGCTCTGCTCCAGCTAGCGGCTGGAGCTGGAAATGCACAGGGCGTATCTATACCTGTGTCCTGTGTCCTTAAGGACTTGGAAACGGGGGCGTATGGATACGCCCTGTGTCCTTAAGGGTTAAGTGTAAAAATAGAAGTTAAAAAAGTAAAAACATAAAAGTAGAAAAACTGTGAATAACCCCTCCCCCAATAAAAACGTAAATTGTCTCATTTTCCCTATTTCACCCCCAAAAAGTGTAAAAAAAAATATGTATGTGGTGTCGCCGCGTGTATAAATATCCGAACTGTTAAAATATAATGTTAATGATACTGTATGGTGAACGTAAAAAAAAAATAATATATAAATTGCTGCTTTTTTTTTTTTATAACATTTTGTTCCCAAAAAATTGATAAAAAGTGAATTAAAAGTTTTATATAAGCAAATATGGTATCAATAAAAAGTGCAGATCACAGCGCCAAAAAATGACCCCTCATACCACCGCTTTTATGGAAAAATGAAAAAGTATTTTAAACGTACCAATTTGGTTAAAAAGTTTGCAATTTTTTTTTTGCGCTACAGCAATAGAAAAGTATGTTATCATGGGTATCATTTTAATCATATTGACCCAAAGAATAAAGAACACATGTCATTTTTATCGTAATTTGTACGGTGTGAAAACGAAACCTTCCAAAATTAGCAAAATTGAGGTTTTCTTTTTAATTTGAGCCATATATTTTTTGGTAAAGTTAGTGATGGCATTACAACGGGCAACTGGTCGCGCAAAAACCATCTGACATCAGAGCACTCCTACCATCGCTGATACTGTGAGTGCTAGGAGCGCACAGGGAAATACAGCTGATGTTGCTCCCGGGATCGCCGCCGCATCAGCCCTCACTCCGCCGCTCATATAGCCGCTGGCTAGGGTTGCCACCCTGCCGGTATTTTCATCTACATTCCGGGCTGTGCCGGTAAGTTTGGATGAAAAATTCAGGCCCTGCAATGGCCGGTATTTTTCATTCACTGACAGGGGAGGACTGAGCAGCATCCCCAGAAGAGCACTTCTTTCATGACCGGATAACTAAATTTTGCCTGTGACCTGCAGGCTGCCGCACTACAGTTTCAGCCCCCAACACAAAGCCCACTGACTGTCGGCCGTACAATGCCCAGGTCTGATACCACCAGCCTGTGACAGGAAGAGATTGTACAGTGCTGGGGAGGGGGCGTGCACCTCCAGTCTCCTCTCTCCCCCTCCCCCGCCTTCTCTCTGCCGTGCAGTCTTACAACCCTCCATAGGCAGAGCAAGGAGGGGAGAGGAGAAGAGGCCGTGTATCCTGTCTCCTCTGCTGCGCAGGGCGGGTGAGTGTCTGTGTATATATGTGTCTGTGTATACATGTGTCTGTGTGTACATGTGTCTATGTGTACATGTGTCTGTGTGTATACATGTGTCTGTGTATACATGTGTCTGTGTATACATGTGTCTGTGTGTATATGTGTCTGTGTGTATATATGTGTCTGTGTTTACACGTGTCTGTGTTTACACGTGTCTGTGTTTACACGTGTCTGTGTATACATGTGTCTGTGTATGTGCCTGTGTTTATATGTGTCTGTGTCAGTGTGTGTGTGTGTGTGTGTGTGTGGGGGGGGGGGGGGGGAGCTGCCTAATCTGGGGGGCAACTAATCTGGGGTACAACTATGCTGCCTTATCTGGGGGCAACTATACTAATCTGGAGGACAACTATGCTCCTAATCTGGGGGACAACTATGCTCCTAATCTAGGGGACAACTATACTGATCTGGGGGACAACTGTGCTCCTAATCTGGGGGACAGCTATGCTCCTAATCTGGGGGACAACTATGCTCCTAATCTAGGGGACAACTATACTGATCTGGGGGACAACTATGCTCCTAATCTGGGGGACAACTATGCTCCTAATCTAGGGGACAACTATACTGATCTGGGGGACAACTATGCTCCTAATCTGGGGGACAACTATACTGATCTGGGGACAACTATGCTCCTAATCTGGGGGACAACTATGCTCCTAATCTGGGGGACAGCTATGCTCCTAATCTGGGGGACAACTATACTGATCTGGGAGACAACTATGCTCCTAATCTGGGGGACAACTATACTGATCTGGGAGACAGCTATGCTCCTAATCTGGGGGACAACTATGCTGCCTAATCTGGGGGACAACTAATCTGGGGTACAACTATGCTGCCTTATCTGGGGGCAACTATACTAATCTGGAGGACAACTATGCTCCTAATCTGGGGGACAACTATGCTCCTAATCTGGGGGACAACTATGCTCCTAATCTGGGGGACAACTATGCTCCTAATCTGGGGGACAACTATGCTCCTAATCTAGGGGACAACTATACTGATCTGGGGGACAACTATGCTCCTAATCTGGGGGACAACTATGCTCCTAATCTAGGGGACAACTATACTGATCTGGGGGACAACTATGCTCCTAATCTGGGGGACAACTATACTGATCTGGGGGACAACTATGCTCCTAATCTGGGGGACAACTATACTGATCTGGGGGACAACTATGCTCCTAATCTGGGGGACAGCTATGCTCCTAATCTGGGGGACAACTATACTGATCTGGGAGACAACTATGCTCCTAATCTGGGGGACAACTATACTGATCTGGGAGACAACTATGCTCCTAAACTGGGGGACAACTTTGCTGCCTAATCGGGGGACAACTAATCTGGGGGACAACTATGCGGCCTAATCTGGGGGACAACTATGCTCCTAATCTGGGGGACAACTATGCTCCTAATCTGGGGGACAACTATGCTCCTAATCTGGGGGACAACTATGCTCCTAATCTGGGGGACAACTATGCTCCTAATCTGGGGGACAACTATGCTCCTAATCTGGGGGACAACTATGCTGCCTAATCTGGGGGACAACTATGCTGCCTAATCTGGGGGATAACTATGCTGCCTAATCTGGGGGACAACTATGCTCCTAATCTGGGGGATAACTATGCTGCCTAATCTGGGGGACAACTATGCTCCTAATCTGGGGGACAACTATGCTGCCTAATCTGGGGGAACTCTATGCTGCCTAATCTGGGGGACAACTATGCTCCTAATCTGGGGGACAACTATGCTGCCTAATCTGGGGGACAACTATGCTGCCTAATCTGGGGACAACTATGCTCCTAATCTGGGGGACAACTATGCTCCTAATCTGGGGGACAACTATGCTGCCTAATCTGGGGGACAACTATGCTGCCTAATCTGGGGGATAACTATGCTGCCTAATCTGGGGGACAACTATGCTCCTAATCTGGGGGACAACTATGCTGCCTAATCTGGGGACAACTATGCTCCTAATCTGGGGGACAACTATGCTCCTAATCTGGGGGACAACTATGCTCCTAATCTGGGGGGCAACTATACTCCTAATCTGGGGGACAACTATGCTCCTAATTTGGGGGACAACTATGCTGCCTAATTTGGGGGACAACTATGCTGCCTAATCTGGGGGACAACTATGCTCCTAATCTGGGGGACAACTATGCTCCTAATCTGGGAAACAACTATGCTGCATAATCTGGGGGACAACTATGCTCCTAATCTGGGGGACAACTATGCTGCGTAATTTGGGGGACAACTATGCTGCCTTATCTGGGGGACAATTATGCTGCCTAATCTGGGGGACAACTATGCTCCTAATCTGGGGGACAACTATGCTCCTAATCTAGGGGACAACTATACTGATCTGGGGGACAACTATGCTCCTAATCTGGGGGACAACTATGCTCCTAATCTGGGGGACAACTATGCTCCTAATCTGGGGGACAACTATACTGATCTGGGGGACAACTATGCTCCTAATCTGGGGGATAACTATGCTGCTAATCTGGGGGACAACTATGCTGCCTAATCTGGGGGACAACTATGCTCCTAATCTGGGAGACAACTATGCTCCTAATCTGGGGGACAACCATGCTCCTAATCTGGGGGACAACTATGCTCCTAATCTGGGGGACAACTATACTCCTAATCTGGGGGACAACTATGCTGCCTAATCTGGGGGACAACTATGCTGCCTAATCTTGGGGATAACTATGCTGCCTAATCTGGGGGACAACTATGCTCCTAATCTGGGGGATAACTATGCTGCCTAATCTGGGGGACAACTATGCTCCTAATCTGGGGGACAACTATGCTGCCTAATCTGGGGGACAACTATGCTGCCTAATCTGGGGACAACTATACTCATAATCTGGGGGACAACTATGCTCCTAATCTGGGGGACAACTATGCTCCTAATCTGGGGGACAACTATGCTGCCTAATCTGGGGGACAACTATGCTGCCTAATCTGGGGGATAACTATGCTGCCTAATCTGGGGGACAACTATGCTGCCTAATCTGGGGGACAACTATGCTGCCTAATCTGGGGGACAACTATGCTGCCTAATCTGGGGACAGCTATGCTCCTAATCTGGGGGACAACTATGCTGCCTAATCTGGGGGACAACTATGCTCCTAATCTGGGGGATAACTATGCTGCCTAATCTGGGGGACAACTATGCTCCTAATCTGGGGGACAACTATGCTGCCTAATCTGTGGGACAACTATGCTGCCTAATCTGGGGACAACTATACTCATAATCTGGGGGACAACTATGCTCCTAATCTGGGGGACAACTATGCTCCTAATCTGGGGGACAACTATGCTGCCTAATCTGGGGGACAACTATGCTGCCTAATCTGGGGGATAACTATGCTGCCTAATCTGGGGGACAACTATGCTGCCTAATCTGGGGGACAACTATGCTGCCTAATCTGGGGGACAACTATGCTGCCTAATCTGGGGACAGCTATGCTCCTAATCTGGGGGACAACTATGCTCCTAATCTGGGGGACAACTATGCTCCTAATCTGGGGGACAACTATGCTCCTAATCTGGGGGGCAACTATGCTCCTAATCTGGGGGACAACTATGCTCCTAATTTGGGGGACAACTATGCTGCCTAATTTGGGGGACAACTATGCTGCCTAATCTGGGGGACAACTATGCTGCCTAATCTGGGGGACAACTATGCTCCTAATCTGGGGGACAACTATGCTCCTAATCTGGGGGACAACTATGCTGCCTAATCTGGGGGACAACTATGCTCCTAATCTGGGGGACAACTATGCTGCCTAATCTGGGGGACAACTATGCTGCCTAATCTGGGGACAACTATGCTCCTAATCTGGGGACAACTATGCTCCTAATCTGGGGGACAACTATGCTCCTATTCTGGGGGACAACTATGCTCCTAATCTGGGGGGCAACTATGCTCCTAATCTGGGGGGCAACTATGCTCCTAATTTGGGGGACAACTATGCTCCTAATTTGGGGGACAACTATGCTACCTAATTTGGGGGACAACTATGCTGCCTAATCTGGGGGACAACTATGCTGCCTAATCTGGGGGACAACTATGCTGCCTAATCTGGGGGACAACTATGCTGCCTAATCTGGGGACAGATATGCTCCTAATCTGGGGGACAACTATGCTCCTAATCTGGGGGACAACTATGCTGCCTAATCTGGGGGATAACTATGCTGCCTAATCTGGGGGACAACTATGCTGCCTAATCTGGGGGACAACTATGCTGCCTAATCTGGGGGACAACTATGCTGCCTAATCTGGGGACAGCTATGCTCCTAATCTGGGGGACAACTATGCTCCTAATCTGGGGGACAACTATGCTCCTAATCTGGGGGACAACTATGCTCCTAATCTGGGGGGCAACTATGCTCCTAATCTGGGGGACAACTATGCTCCTAATTTGGGGGACAACTATGCTGCCTAATTTGGGGGACAACTATGCTGCCTAATCTGGGGGACAACTATGCTGCCTAATCTGGGGGACAACTATGCTCCTAATCTGGGGGACAACTATGCTCCTAATCTGGGGGACAACTATGCTGCCTAATCTGGGGGACAACTATGCTCCTAATCTGGGGGACAACTATGCTGCCTAATCTGGGGGACAACTATGCTGCCTAATCTGGGGACAACTATGCTCCTAATCTGGGGGACAACTATGCTCCTAATCTGGGGGACAACTATGCTCCTATTCTGGGGGACAACTATGCTCCTAATCTGGGGGGCAACTATGCTCCTAATCTGGGGGGCAACTATGCTCCTAATTTGGGGGACAACTATGCTCCTAATTTGGGGGACAACTATGCTGCCTAATTTGGGGGACAACTATGCTGCCTAATCTGGGGGACAACTATGCTGCCTAATCTGGGGGACAACTATGCTCCTAATCTGGGGGACAACTATGCTCCTAATCTGGGGAACAACTATGCTGCCTAATCTGGGGGACAACTATGCTCCTAATCTGGGGGACAACTATGCTGCCTAATTTGGGGGACAACTATGCTGCCTGATCTGGGGGACAACTATGCTGCCGGATCTGGGGGATCTCTATGCTGCCTAATCTGGGGGACAACTATGCTGCCTGATCTGGGGGACAACTATGCTGCCTGATCTGGGGGACAACTATCCTGCCTGATCTGGGGGACAACTATGCTGCCTAATCTGGGGGACAACTATGCTGCCTGATCTGGGGGACAACTATGCTGCCTGATCTGGGGGACAACTATGCTGCCTGATCTGGGGGACAACTATGCTGCCTGATCTGGGGGACAACTATGCTGCCTGATCTGGGGGACATCTATGCTGCCTGATCTGGGGGACAACTATGCTCCTAATCTGGGGAAAAACTACCCTGCCCTCCACAATATTTTTAGTTTCTCATGTGGCCCCATGGAATAAATAATTGCCCCCCCCCCCCCATTCCTCCTCAACCCTGGACATTCCTTAACCTGGAGCCGCCCGGGGAAAGGAGAAAGTGAAGACAAGAGACTGGTGAGACCTCTCTGCAAAATTGTGTATTTAATGCAGTGTTTCCCAACCAGGGTGCCTCCAGCTGTTGCAAAACTATTACTCCCAGCATGCCCAGACAGCCTTTGGCTGTCCGGCATGCTGGGAGTTGTAGTTTTGCAATAGCTGGAGGCACCCTGGTTGGGAAACACTGATTTAATGTTTTAATGTGTGAAACTATCTGCTGCGCTCTGTATCTAATCCTGTCATGTGTGATACTGTCTGCTGAGCCTGTATATCCAAATCTGTCATGTGGGATATGAGCCTGTGTATCTAATCCTGTCATGTGCGATACTGTCTGCTGAGCCTGTGTATCTAATCCTGTCATGTGCGATACTGTCTGCTGAGCCTGTGTATCTAATCCTGTCATGTGTGATACCGTCTGCTGAGCCTGTATATCCAAATCTGTCATGTGGGATATGAGCCTGTGTATCTAATCCTGTCATGTGCAATACTGTCTGCTGAGCCTGTGTATCTAATCCTGTCATGTGTGATACTGTGAGCTGAGCCTGTGTATCTAATCCTGTCATGTGTGATACTGTCTGCTGAGCCTGTATATCCAAATCTGTCATGTGGGATAAGAGCCTGTGTATCTAATCCTGTCATGTGAGATACTGTCTGCTGAGCCTGTGTATCTAATCCTGTCATGTGTGATACTGTGAGCTGAGCCTGTGTATCTAATCCTGTCATGTGTGATACCGTCTGCTGAGCCTGTATATCCAAATCTGTCATATGGGATACTATCTGCTGAGCCTGTGTATCTAATCCTGTCATGTGTGATACTGTCTGATTAGCCTGTTTATCTGACGTTGCGCTGGGGGACGTCACTCGTCATCATAGAGAGCCAGCGTTGCTGTCGCGCACCACCACTACCGCCGCTGCTGGCATAAATAGGGTTTTGGTAGGTATTCTCTAAATGTAAATTTTTTGTGCGATATAGGAAAATTCCCCCCGCATATATATTGTATCCCTCCAATTCCCTATGCCATTTCTTAAACCCCCCTTACATCCCCTGTGCCATTTCTTAAACCCCCCCTCCCATCCCCCGTGCCATTTCTTAAACCCCCCCTCCCATCCCCCGTGCCATTTCTTAAACCCCTGATCCCTCAGCCCCTGTGCAATCGGGCTCCTCCCCTTTTGTAGCTCCACCCCCACATAGCCACACCAATGGAATTTTTCTGAGGGAAAGGTGGCAACCCTACCGCTGGCCAATGTTCACATCTCTCCCTCCCATAGCTGCCTGCCCCACCACTCACATGTTCACCCACCACCACTCATATCTCTGCCTACCCGCCGCTTACATCTACCCTAGGGTTAGCAATACTACAATTCCCAGCATGCCCTGACAGTGCGGTCATGCCGGGAAATGTCATTTTGCTAATGCTAAGGGAGTTGTAACCATCTGCCTGCTCACATCTCCCCTAGCATTAGCAAAACTACAACTCCCAGCATGTCCTGACATACTGAGGGAGGGGGCTGAGGCCTGCACAGTGAGGCTACGCCCCCTCCCTTGGAGAGGAATTCAAGCAAGTGAGCAACAATAAAAGTTTAATAGAAAAAATAAAATAGGCGCTAGACACATAACAATTAGATGTACATGTCAGGATTAGGTACTGAGCAATATATTTAAAACAATAATAATAATTTTGTTGGATCTGACAGGTACGCTTTAAAGGCTTTTATGCCAGGAATAGTTGAGGGTATTGGATATAAATTGGTGGGGTCATCAATATCACTCATGTTATTCCACATTTTCTAGAGGGGTTTCTGTTCTCTTTCACCGAAAATGTGAAGAGAGGGAAGTAGTAATAGATAGGGAGGGCAGATTTATTATTTTGTATGTTAAAATAGACAGATCATGTGATGGCATTTGTTTATAATCCACCCCCTTTTAGGTAAACAAGATAATAAGGGAAATAAGAAATAATTACATCTTAAATATTGTTATATTGTTCTAATGATTGTTATAAAATTAAATAAATACATTTTATTATTATCAAATCATCAAAGATGATCAAAATGGAGTCACATCAGGTTCTGTTCATAGCAGACACGTAACCATGGCAACTCCAAGAACCAAAGAGTCGATGTGACATCATGTGATGTCATCATAGAACTCTGGAGGCATTACATTGCTCTGACAGCGCCCAGACCTTCATTCTGTAGATTGTTACAGAGCGATTTGCTATACTTTTGCAGTATTTGCCTTTTGTGCCTTTTTCTTCATCTGCTATGGAGATTAAAGGATTGGGGTTCATCCCCCTCTTCATGGCCCTCTGGTGTATGGTCTGGATCTCCACCAGCTACACCATCACCATCATCCAAGGCCATACTACTTCCCCCCTGATCTATATCAGTGATATGGGGGTTTTCTTTCCTGAACAGATCCCATTCTGTATGGGATTTATAGGGATGGCCATTGCCTCTGTGGGTCTGGCATGGCTGAATTATAGATTCATCTTGTTCCATCGTGAAGCCTTTGGACCCCGTCAGCCATTGATCCAGAAGACCCTACTAGTCATCGCTTGGTCATCCTGTGTCATGACTATCATCATGTCATTATTTTCAACAACAGACTACCCGATGATTCATCGCATCGCTGCCATCGCTACATTCATCTGTGCTGGAATATACAACATGTGGCAATCCATCCTCCTGTACAAAGTACCGGGAGCATCAAGAGTCATCTGCCATGTAAGAGCCATCTTCTCTTCTATGGCTCTTGCCTGTGTCTTTCTTATTATAGGAACTGGGTTTGTTGTATACATCCAACTGTTTGCTGGAGAATGTGAAGAGATGATTGAAGCCTTTGTCAAAATCATCGAGTGGTCAATTCTGGTCCTCATCCTGCTGACGAATGTGACTTTCTATTCCACCATGGAACACCTATTGTTCACCATGTCCAGGAACACCTGCAGCATCTCCCTAAGGGTTCGGATCGATGCCTTTGGGGTATAGAGGACCATGCAGAACATCATAAGAACCTGTCATCTGTATGTTGGAGTTGGAATTTCATGCCACAGCCCAGAACTTACTACTAAAACAACTAGAACTGCGGCAACTCTAGAGATAAAGACCTAGAGCCAAGAAATCCAACGGCACCAACCTCTCTCCATAACAGCAAGATGGAGGAATAGAACAGATTGTTATGTTCTTATAGTAAATGTCTTATTTAAAAAAAATGCATAAATAAATGAAAAAATTATGCAAACCTTCTGTTCTTCTTTGTAGTCCTAAACTCCTTAGATGTATAGGAATATGTGTATCTTAATTTTTATTGGGGCTGCACAATATGTCACAATCACATCAGGAATTTTGCGCTTTATGATATAGCGATTTCATCCATTGCAAAATGTTGCAATAACCTAGATGGTGCTGGGAGGAGAAACAATGAGCCACATGCTTGAGGGGCTGCACAGCACGGGAGCCGACAAACAGGTGAAACACACCTGCCACCACAGGCTCGCCTCCCCTGCGGTGCGGCCTGACCCCTCCTGCGAGCGTCTCCCTGTTTCTCCTCCCAGCAGTGCCTAGCGCTGGAAGGAGGTGTTCTAACCCCTCCCCAACTGGCCGCTGGTGTATATATGTGGTGCAGCCGTGCAATGGGTATATAAAGCAAACTCAGGAGTGGAGCTCGCTTTATACTGGCTAATGCTGTGCAATATCGATCAGGTGAGTTCCAACATTAACCCTTAAGATGCCTCAATTAAAGTTGGTTGCCTCAAACAAGTACTGGTAGCTCAATGGAATTTGATCAGGACAGGGGCGGCAAATTTTTGGGGTCCGGATCAGCTGAGAGAACGGGCCGAGGGTCTCTACCTGCCTCTTTCCTGTCCGATCAGCGCTCCTATATTGCAGACAGCCTCTGCAGCATGTACTAATGGAGCGCTGAAATATTAATTACACTAACAGATACAAAAACTTTTTATATGTTCTACAATTTTTGCACCTCAGCACTTTCACTTTGATAATATAGATGTGCTTATATATTAATTTGTTTCACTTATGTTTTTCATGTTTGTCTTCATTTATTTTTGCTATTTCATGAAATTAGCTTTTTTATTATTTATTATATTTCCATGTATTTTTCACGTGTATATGTATTTATTCACTTTGGTCCCCTCATAGGGTATCATCTAGTACAGTCACTAATAATATTGCGGTTTGTGATATAGCGATTTCATCCATTGCAAAATGTTGCAATAACCTAGATCAGTGATTCCCAACCGCGGTGCCGCGGCACACGTGTGTGCCGTTCGCCGCTGGCCGTGGTGCCGCAGGATTTTGCTGTGATTTTTTTTTTAAATATCCCACCCGGCCTGCGCGCTTATGACTGGCGGCGCAGGGGGGAAGGGAAGCCTGCGTGCACACTGCGTCCCCTGCGTCCCCCTCCCCCTTCTACCTTGCGATGCAGTGGCCCGAAAATGGGTCCCTGGGGCGGAACGATCTTCACCTGCGCCGGACTCCCGTGCCTGCCGTGGACCTGCAAGCTGCGCAGACCGGCTTGCTTAAGGTACTGTACCTTTTCCACCCCTCTGTTACCCCTTTTCAACCCTGTCCACCCCCCCCCCATCACCCGGGTCCACCGTATCCCCCCCCCTGTCACCCATGTCCACCCCCCCCCTGTCACCTATGTCCTCTACACCTCTCTGTCCACTCCACTGCACCCCTGTCCACTCCACTAAACCTCTCTGTACACTCCTCTACACCTCTCTGTCCACTCTTCTACACCCCTGTCACCCATGTACGCTCCTCTACACCCCTCTGTCCACTCCTCTACACCCCTGTCACCCATGTACGCTCCTCTACACCCCTCTGTACACTCCTCTACACCCCTCTGTCCACTCCTCTACACCCCTGTCACCCATGGACGCTCCTCTACACCCCTCTGTCCACTCCTCTACACCCCTGTCACCCATGGACGCTCCTCTACACCCCTCTGTCCACTCCTCTACACCTCTGTCACCCATGTACGCTCCTCTACACCCCTCTGTCCACTCCTCTACACCCCTGTCACCCATGTACGCTCCTCTACACCCCTCTGTACACTCCTCTACACTCCTCTGTCCACTCCTCTACACCTCTGTCACCCATGTACGCTCCTCTACACCCCTGTCATCCATGTACGCTCCTCTACACCCCTCTGTCCGCTCCTCTACACCTCTCTGTCCACTGCGCTACACCCCTGTCACCCATGTACGCTCCTCTACACCCCTCTGTTCGCTCCTCTAAACCTCTCTGTACACTCCTCTACACCCGTCACCCATGTACACTCCTCTACACGCCTCTGTCCACTCCTCTACACCCCTGTCACCCATGTACACTCTTCTACATCCCTGTCACCCATGTCTGCTTCTCTACACCCCTGTCACCCATGTACAATCTTCTACACCCCTGTCACCCATGTCTGCTTCTCTACACCCCTGTCACCCATGTACACTCCTCTACACCCCTCTGTCACCCATGTACACTCCTCTACACCCCTGTCACCCATGTCTGCTTCTCTACACCCCTGTCACCCATGTACACTCCTCTACACCCCTCTGTCACCCATGTACACTCCTCTACACCCCTGTCACCCATGTCTGCTTCTCTACACCCCTTTCACCCATGTATGCTCCTCTACACCCCTGTCACCCATGTACACTCCTCTACACCCCTCTGTCCACTCCTCTACACCTCTCTGTCCACTCCTCTTCACCCCTGTCACCCATGTACTGTCCTCTACACCCCTCTGTACACTCCTCTACACCCCTGTCACCCATGTACGCTCCTCTGCACCCCTCTGTCCGCTCCTCTACACCTCTCTGTCCACTCCTCTACACCCCTCTCACCCATGTACGCTCCTCTACACCCCTCTCTCCACTCCTCTACACCCCTGTCACCCATGTACGCTCCTCTGCACCCCTTTCACCCATGTATGCTCCTCTACACCCCTCTGTCCACTCCTCTACACCCCTGTCACCCATGTACACTCCTCTACACCCCTCTGTCCACTCCTCTACACCCCTCTGTCCACTCCTCTACACCTCTCTGTCCACTCCTCTTCACCCCTGTCACCCATGTACTGTCCTCTACACCCCTCTGTACACTCCTCTACACCCCTCTGTACACTCCTCTACACCCCTGTCACCCATGTACGCTCCTCTGCACCCCTCTGTCCGCTCCTCTACACCTCTCTGTCCACTCCTCTACACCCCTGTCACCCATGTACGCTCCTCTACACCCCTCTCTCCACTCCTCTACACCCCTGTCACCCATGTACGCTCCTCTGCACCCCTCTGTCCGCTCCTCTACACCTCTCTGTCCACTCCTCTACACCCCTGTCACCCATGTACGCTCCTCTACACCCCTCTCTCCACTCCTCTACACCCCTGTCACCCATGTACGCTCCTCTGCACCCCTCTGTCCGCTCCTCTACACCTCTCTGTCCACTCCTCTACACCCCTGTCACCCATGTACACTCCTCTACACCCCTCTGTCCACTCCTCTACACCCCTGTCACCCATGTACACTCCTCTACACCCCTCTGTCCACTCCTCTACACCTCTCTGTCCACTCCTCTACACCCCTGTCACCCATGTACGCTCCTCTACACCCCTCTCTCCACTCCTCTACACCCCTGTCACCCATGTACGCTCCTCTGCACCCCTCTGTCCGCTCCTCTACACCTCTCTGTCCACTCCTCTACACCCCTGTCACCCATGTACGCTCCTCTACACCCCTCTCTCCACTCCTCTACACCCCTGTCACCCATGTACGCTCCTCTGCACCCCTCTGTCCGCTCCTCTACACCTCTCTGTCCACTCCTCTACACCCCTGTCACCCATGTACACTCCTCTACACCCCTCTGTCCACTCCTCTACACCCCTGTCACCCATGTACACTCCTCTACACCCCTCTGTCCACTCCTCTACACCTCTCTGTCCACTCCTCTACACCCCTGTCACCCATGTACGCTCCTCTACACCCCTCTCTCCACTCCTCTACACCCCTCTGTACACTCCTCTACACCCCTGTCACCCATGTACGCTCCTCTACACCCCTCTCTACACCTCTCTGTACACTCCTCTACACCCCTGTCACCCATGTACGCTCCTCTGCACCCCTCTGTCCGCTCCTCTAAACCCCTGTCACCCATGTACGCTCCTCTACACCCCTCTGTCCACTCCTCTACACCTCTCTGTCCACTCCTCTACACCCCTGTCACCCATGTACGCTCCTCTACACCCCTCTCTCCACTCCTCTACACCTCTCTGTGCACTCCTCTACACCCCTGTCACCCATGTACGCTCCTCTACACCCCTCTGTCCGCTCCTCTACACCCCTCTCACCCATGTACGCTCCTCTACACCCCTCTGTCCGCTCCTCTACACCCCTGTCACCCATGTACGCTCCTCTACACCCCTCTCTCCACTCCTCTACACCTCTCTGTACACTCCTCTACACCCGTCACCCATGTACGCTCCTCTGCACCCCTCTGTCCGCTCCTCTACACCCCTCTGTACACTCCTCTACACCCCTGTCACCCATGTACGCTCCTCTGCACCCCTCTGTCTGCTCCTCTGCACCCCTCTGTCTGCTCCTCTACACCTCTCTGTCCACTCAACTACACCCCTGTCACCCATGTACACTCCTCTACACCCCTCTCTCCACTCCTCTACACCCCTGTCACCCATGTATGCTCCTCTACACCCCTCTGTACACTCCTCTACACCCCTGTCACCCATGTACGCTCCTCTACACCCCTCTGTACACTCCTCTACACCCCTCTGTCCACTCCTCTACACCCCTGTCACCCATGTACGCTCCTCTACACCCCTCTGTACACTCCTCTACACCCCTCTGTCCACTCCTCTACACCCCTGTCACCCATGTACGCTCCTCTGCACCCCTCTGTCTGCTCCTCCACACCTCTCTGTCCACTCCTCTACACCCCTGTCACCCATGTACGCTCCTCTACACCCCTGTCACCCATGTACGCTCCTCTACACCCCTCTGTACACTCCTCTACACCCCTGTCACCCATGTACGCTCCTCTACACCCCTGTCCACTCCTCTACACCCTTGTCACCCATGTACACTCCTCTACACCCCTCTGTCCACTCCTCTACACCCCTGTCACCCATGTACGCTGATCTACACCCCTCTGTACACTCCTCTACACCCCTGTCACCCACGTACGCTCCTCTACACCCCTCTGTCCACTCCTCTACACCTCTGTCACCCATGTCCACTCCTCTACACCCCTGTCCACTCCTCTACACCCCTGTCACCCATGTACACTCCTCTACACCCCTCTGTCCACTCCTCTACACCCCTGTCACCCATGTACGCTCCTCTACACCCCTTTGTCCACTCCTCTACACCTCTGTCACCCATGTACGCTCCTGTACACCCCTCTGTACGCTCCTCTACAACCCTCTAAACCCATTTGTCACCCATGTCCACCCCTCTACATCCCTCTGTCACCCATGTACACTCTTCTACACCCCTCTGTCACCCATTTAAAAAAAGTTCGGCACCTAATAGATCTGTTTTGCAGGTTTACCGGTGAAGAATTGTGTGTAGAAGAAATCGTGATGATGGCCTGGACCAGATGGAGAAAAGAAGGCAACATTGCAAATTAGAGAAGACGTCATTGGTGAGTTGCTCTATAAAGCAGCACTTTAAACTACATACCCACTGATAAATAGATATAGTGCATTGCATTTTTTACAATTCCCCCCCCCCCCCTTTTTTTTTTTTTTTGCTCATCAACCTCTGTAGTGGTGCCACGCAGATTTTTTTTTTTTCGAGGTGTGCCCCGACCCGAAAAAGGTTGGGAAACACTGACCTAGATGGTGCTGGGAGGAGAAACAATGAGCCACATGCTTGAGGGGCTGCACAGCACGGGAGCCGACAAACAAGTGAAACACACCTGCCACCACTGGCTCGCCTCCCCTGCGGTGCGGGCTGACCCCTCCAGCGAGCGTCTCCCTGTTTCTCCTCCCAGCAGTGCCTAGCGCTGGAAGGAGGTGTCCTAACCCCTCCCCAACTGGCCGCTGCTGTATATATGTGGTGCAGCCGTGCAACGGGTCTATAAAGCAAACTCAGGAGTGGAGCTTGCTTTATACTGGCTAATGCTGTGCAATATCGATCAGGTGAGTTCCAACATTAACCCTTAAGATGCCTCAATTAAAGTTGGTTGCCTCAAACAAGTACTGGTAGCTCAATGGAATTTGATTGGGACAGGGGCGGCAAATTTGCGGGGTCCTGATCAGCTGAGAGGACGGGCCGAGGGTCTCTACCTGCCTCTTTGTTGTCCGATAATCCAAAGATTATTACACTAACAGATACAAATTTTTTTATATGTTGTACAATTTTTGCACCTCAGCACTTTCACTTTGATAATATAGATGTGCTTATATATTAATTTGTTTCACTTATGTTTTTCATGTTTGTCTTCATTTATTTTTGATATTTCATGAATTTTGCTTTTTTATTATTTATTATATTTCCATGTATTTTTCACGTGTATATGTATTTATTCACTTTGGTCCCCTCATAGGGTATCATCTAGTACAGTCACTAATAATATTAATATATTTTTCATCTTTTTTTAATCTATTTTATATTTCTCTATGCACTCAATTTTACCTTTACACACATATATATGTGTAGAGTGCTTAGTGGCCCTTGAAAGCTCCGTCACACCAGGAGTGGTGAACTCTCCCTGAGTTAAATACTCATCCCGTTTAGTTGGTCTAAGGCCCCTCATCTCAGCCAAGCCAGTTCACCCTGCTCTGTAGTGATGAGGTGCAAGTAACCTGAAACAGCTTCTGGGGCAAAATGGACAGCGTCAAGAGGACTGTGATGTACAAGGAGCCCCGCAAGGGTGGGAAGAGAATACCTGATATCCCCACTCTTCTGAGGGCCTCAGTTGCATTTGTCAGGGTGCAGTGGACTCTTGTTGAAAAGACTGGCTCAGTGGGCAGGTCCATGTCTCGCTTGTTTCTCATGCTCCTCTGGAGACAGCTCCATCCCTTACAACTGGAACGCTCCCTGGTTCTATGGGGATGTTGTCCGGTTTGTGAGGGAGCACCAGCTGGAAGGACTGAAACCTGACCTATGGAAGCTGAAGACAATCTACAAGCTCATCCGAGCTAAGGACTTGACTGAGCTGGTTCCAGGAATCCCCGCAGCCACTGCAGAGACAGTTTGGACTAATGTGGCCTCACACTCACAGCAGCTTACCAATGGACACAAGGACTTGTCGTGGATGGCCGTCAAGGGAGGACTCTCTCTCAGGTCATTCATGCATGCCCGCAACCTGTGCACAACCCGGTACTGCCTCCGGTGCCCCTATGTGGAGGAAACATCTTTGCATGTGTTTGGTCTGTTGGACGCCCTGGAACATGAACTCAGAGACTCTGTACCCAGGAACTGCCTATCGTACCATTCGGTGCTTTACGGTCTGTTCCCATGGTCCCACAACGTGGAGGCCATCCAGGCGGCCTGGCGCATTATGAACTGTTTTAAGGACGCAGTGTGGCTTGCCAGGAACCGCCTCGTGATCAACAGGGAGAACATGTCCGTCCGGGACTGCTGCAGGTTCATCAAGAGCCTGCTTAGAGACTATTCCATCTTGGACAGCCCAGCCGTTGATGAGGAAGAAGAGGAGTGAAGACCCCTCTCCTTCTCCCATGTCTCCCTGAAGATATAGCCCAGCAGTTTGGCCCTGTGATCCGCCCACACCCCTACCCCGATCACAGATTGTATCGTTTTGCTGTTCGATCTCTTGTGCTTTTCTATTACAGGATTGAGCGGAGTGTTAGAGTAGCATGGTGTGCGATTTATAGCTTAGGGAACCTTTGCTGTGTATTGTACTGTCATGCTTTGTGTGACTGTAATTTATTGTATGACTTGTAATGACTGAACGGACAATAAAGCTCTTTCAATCACCACGAAACAGCATTGTGGTAGAGATTTTGCCTCGGAACATCTGAAGAAGGAGAAGATCTTGAAGACTGCAGCTCCGGAAGAAGCCGACGAAGAACTTGGAAGAAGGAAATCGGCGGTGAATTCTTGAACTTCGGCGAAGGCGGCGCAGAATCTTTTCGAAGAAACTCGCTGCCTCTGGAGAATGATTTGCATAGCTCCTCCCACCCAGGAAAGAAGACTCTGCGAAGCCTCTCCACAAGCAAGGAAGTGGAAAAGAGCCTGCTGGAAGAAGCCATGGCCTCAACCAGCAAGTCCACTCAGGAGGCTGCAGGGCAAGGCCTGGAGGTCCAGCCCCAACCACAGCAAGCTTCAACCTCCACCACAGCAAGGCAGAAGGGTGGCAGAATCTCCAACCCTGGAGCCCTGGATGAGGCAGACTGTTGCCTTGAAGCTCAAGCCTGTGGACGGAAGGGTGCCGGACATGTCCCATGACGTGTTCTGCAAGAAGATGCTGGCGGACCAAGGCTTCTCCACGGCTGATACCCTTTTAATAGCAACGTTCATGTCCGGAATCTTCAATATCACCTTTGCCACCATTGGGACCTGTAGAAGATACTGGGAGGTGGTGAAAACGGCGAGTCGTGAATCCCCTTTCTCTTGCTTTGTGGGCAACTGCCCTATTCAAAGAGAGGAGAGGCAGGTGACGGTCTCAATGCGGAACCCACACACCCCAGGCACGGACATCTCGACCTTCCTGAAGCGCTTCTGCACCATGGTGAGGGAGCCCACCCGCATCCTGAACTCCCTAGGATACTGGACCTGCAAGTGGTCTGTGGTCGTCAGACTTAACAAGAACCTTGCTTCTCCAGATGGACTACAGCACCTGCCACCGACATTCTCCTTGGGCAACTCCACAGGACTTATCTTCTACCCGGACATGCCGCAGACCTGCAGTAGATGTGGCAAGATGGGCCACAAGGGCAAGGACTGTAAGGAGGATGCCTGCAGGTTTTGCCGTGTGACAGGTCACACGACCAAGGATTGCCCCAAGAGCAAGACCTGCAACCTCTGCAGATTGGCGGCCCACAGCTACAAGGACTGCCCCCAGAGGGAAAGACCAAGCCGACCGACGAGGGTAAGAAGGCGAAAGCCACCACCCCGGCCCCGTCCCTCCCCTGCCCCTCCTGCCCCATCCCCTGCTCCTCCCGCCCCATCCCCTGCCCCACCCTCCCCTGCCCAAGCACTCTCTCCTGCCCCCCGCCCCACCCAGCCTCCTTTCTCTCCTGGCCCAGCAGCACCTAACCCCCCTCCAGCTGTTGGTGCCTGCTCTTTGGAGGTTTTTCCTGTGCTTCCTCCCCCAGGTACCATACAGAGGAAGAGGAAAGGAAGGGACAATGCATCGGCTGAGTCCCACAAGAGAAAGATCATGGAGACCTGTGAGACCCCTCAAGATTCAGATGAAGAGGAGGAGATGGAGCTGGTCTGCGAGAGCCTTCAAGCTTCAGATGGAGAGGAGGAGATGGAGCAGGTCCAAGCGGAGCAAGTCCAAGCTCAGTCTATGGAGGAGCTCCTGCAGGACCCAGAGGTCAAAGAAATCCTAGATGCACCGGCCAACCCGGTCTACGACAAGTTCTTGGAAGGGCGCTATGAGAAGCCACAGGAGCTGACAGGCGCCAGAGAAGAGGACCCGCCCGACCGGAGGGGTAACTAGTATCTGAACTAACCTCTCTTTTTATTCCCATGGCTGATCTCAACATCTTCTGCATTAATGTGAGGAGTATTAGAGCTAGGTTTAGATTTCAGACTGTCCTTACGTTCTTAGATTCTCAGAGGTGTGATGTTTACTTGCTGCAGGAATGTGCTTTGTCTGCTTCTAGGTCTTACAACCATCTGGCCAGGCGGTGGTCTCACGGCCCTTCCTACTGGTCTGGTGGGGGGTGACAGTAGGTCTGCGGGGGTGGCCATCCTGATCAGGGGAGGTAACTTTGCACTTGATTCCATCCGGGAGCTCGTCTGTGGCAGACTTCTCGTCGCAGACGGTTCCTGGGCGGGTGAGCCCGTGCAGCTCATCAACATGTATGCCTCCCCTGAGAAGAATGTCCGACTGGAGGTTCTCCAGGCCCTGCAGGCTCAGCTCGCCACCACTAGGGCAGTAGTGTTGGGTGGTGACTTCAACTGCCCCATTGAGGTGGACGGGCGCAGGTGAGGTGGACGTGACGTCTAAGCTGCTGATTGAGGTGGAGACAGAGGCATCCTTGCAGGACGTTGTTGGGTCCATCGGGAACGGCTCCGTAAACTATGCGTGGAGCCGCCCCGATGGCTTGCTCCGTTCTCGGATAGACTTCATCTTCACTTTGAGAGCAGTCAGAAAGGTGTTGTACTCTATGGTCCCCTGCTTCTTCTCTGACCACAGGGCCATTCGATTTCGGGGGACTCTTCGTCTTTTGTTCCAAGATGGAGAACCTGGAGAAGGGTGAGAAGTGTAGCTCTTTCTTTTTCAGGAAGCTCCATGCTGGCCACACGCCCCTGACTGAGCTACAAGATAAGACCGGACACATGAGGAGGGGCAAGGAGGAGGTGGTGGGGGTCATCTCCGACTTCTACAGCAACCTCTATGCCCCCAAGTCATCCGACCCCGAAGCCGCCGAGAGGTTCCTGTCAGGTATCACTAACGTTGTTGATCCCGCAGGTGCAGCGGCTATGGACGATGCCTTGACGGTGGGGGAGCTGCTCTCTGCCGCTAAATCCTTTAAGCCCGGCAGGACCCCGGGCAGTGACTGTCTCCCGGCCGAGCTCTATGTAGTGCTGGGTGACCTGATCTGTCCAGACCTGTTGGAGGTGTACGATGAGATGGTGGTGGGGGGCAGAATGCCTCCGTCGTTGAGGGAAGGGATGATCACGATCTTGTATAAGCGGAAGGGGGAGAGATGTGACCTGAAAAACTGGCATCCCATCTCTCTCCTGAACGTGGACTACAAGATCCTCGCCAAGGTGCTGGCCAACAGGCTGAAATCTGTCATCGGACAGCCTTGCCCTTGTGAGAGACACGGTCTATTACATCCAGGACCGTCGTGGCCGCGAATCACTGGTCAGTTTGGATCAGGAGAAGGCGTTTGAACGTGTCTCCCACGCATTCATGGGCAGGGCTTTGCGCAGGCTGGGTCTGGGGAAGATGTTTTGCTCTTTTGTTAACGTCATGTTGATATTTACAGCACAGTGTTGGTGAACGGCTGGACAAGGCTGCCCTCTTTCACCTCTTCTTTTTGTTTGTGTTATAGAGCTCTTCGCTAAAACTATCCGGACTGTGGAGCTCCAGAAAGCTCTCTATTGAAGGCAAGGCACTGGTCCTGCGGAGTGAAGTTTTGCCTGTGCTCCAGTATACCGCACAGGCCTGGCCTCCCCATACCACCCTTTGCAAGGCCATCACCCGGACAGTGTTTTGCTTAATCTGGGGCAAAATGGACAGAGTCAAGAGGACTGTGATGTACATGGATCCCCGCAAGGGTGGGAAGGAAATACCCGATATCCCCACTCTGCTGAGGGCCTCCTTTGCATGTGTCAGCGTGCAGCGGACTCTTGTTGAAAAGACTGGCTCAGCGGGCAGGTCCATGTCTCGCTTGTTTCTCATGCCCCTCTGGAGACAGCTGGGCTGGGACAGGTGGGACAGCTCCATCCCTTACAACTGGAACGCTCCCTGGTTCTATGGGGATGTTGTCCGGTTTGTGAGGGAGCACCAGCTGGAAGGACTGAAACCTGACCTATGGAAGCCGAAAACAATCTACAAGCTCATCCGAGCTAAGGACTTGACTGAGCTGGTTCCGGGACTCCCGCAGCCACTGCAGAGACAGTTTGGACTAATGTGGCCTCAAAGCGGCTTACCAATGGACACAAGGACTTGTCGTGGATGGCCGTCAAGGGAGGACTCTCTCTCAGGTCATTCATGCACTGCCCCCGGTGCCCCATGTGTAGGAAACATCTTTGCACATGTTTTGGCAGTGCCCCTTTGCACAGGGTCTGTTGGATGCCCGGGAACATGAACTCAGAGACCCTGTACCCAGGAACTGCCTATCGTACCATTCGGTGCTTTACGGTCTGTTCCCTGAGACCCACAACGTGGAGGCCATCCAGGAGGCCTGGCGCCTTATGAACTGTTTTAAGGATGCAGTGTGGCTTGCCAGGAACCGCCTCGTGATCATCAGGGAGAACATGTCTGTCAGGACTGCCGCAGGTACATCAAGAGCCTGCTTAGAGACTATTCCATCTTGGACAGCCTGGCCGTCGATGAGGAAGAAGAGGAGTGAAGACCCCTCTCCTTTTCCCATGTCTCCTTGAAGATACAGCCCAGCAGTTTGGCCCTGTGATCCGCCCCCTCCCCACCCCCACATAGTCGCCCACGCCCCTACCCCGATCACAGATTGTATTGTTTTTCGATATCTTGTGCTTTTCTATTACAGGATTGAGCGGAGTGTTAGAGTAGCATGATGTGCGATGTATAGCTTAGGGAACCTTTGCTGTGTATTGTACTGTCATGCTTTGTGTGATTGTAATTTATTTTATGACTTGTAATGACTGGACGGACAATAAAGCTCTTTCAATAAACCCCAAAACAGCTGTCTGCAGATGGGTACTCTTTCCTTCTGGAGAGAGAGTTCTGGCATGGCATTAATCCCGATAAGCTTTTTATATTCCGTAACTGGAGCTAAGTTGATACCAGGGAACATCGTCTGAAAAGGTGATGTAATGAGCTGATTTGCATATTCCCCTACCCAGAATGCCTGCGGAGTGCTTAGTGGCCCTTGAAAGCTCCGTCACAACAGGAGTGGTGAACTCTCCCTGAGTTAAATACTTATCCCGTTTAGTGTATATATATATATATATATATATATATATATATATTTGTATCTTTATCCACTTTTGTTTATTATACACTCATATACTGTTATATTGTACCATTTCAACATTATATATAATAGCCCCCCCCATTCTATATTGATATATGTAACATATTTATTTATCTATTTTAATGCTATCTGTGTTGCCCTATGCATTATGCTGCCTCATGTGTGTGTTGTGGGACATTATCTTCTTTCTTTTATAAATGATTCTCTTATTACCTTATGTGCCGTTGGCCCCCCTGCTTTTGATATCTACATGAATTAATATACAGTAGTCCCTCAAGTTACAATATTAATAGGTTCCAGGACGACCATTGTATGTTGAAACCATTGAATGTTGAGACCATAACTCTATGGAAACCTGGTAATTGGTTCTGAAGCCCCAAAATGTCATCTAAAAATAGGAAAAAGTGAGGATTAAAGAAAAATAAGTAGATAAGTAATACAGATAAAGCAAATCCTTACATATAAAAGTAAGAAAGATCTGCTGGGAGCTGTAAATCACTGTCTATGTAGAGGACGGAGGCTTCTTCAGGGTCCTGTACAGTACACGCAACGTCCTAAAAAAGTAAAATGAAGCCGCCCTTACTTGGTGTCCAAAGGAGCAGCTAACCCTGGCACAGGTACAGAGTAGTACAGAACATGTAATAACTCCCTGTACTGTAGGGGGAGCTACCAGACAGCCAGTCAGTACATGCACTTTAGGAATATAGGGGTTTTATCAGTGAATGGCCATTCTGATTGGTTGGTTCTTCTAGCCATTGACATATTTTGCAGATTCCATAGCATTGTATGTTGAGTCTGGTTTCAAGTTACAATAGTCCAGAAAGGACCATTGATTGTTGAAACGAAAGTATGTTGAGGCCATTGTAAGTTGAAGGATCACTGTAATATATATATATATATATATATATATATATATATATATATATATATGCAAAGTCCAGGAATCACAGCACCAATAGGTCAAGGATCTTCATAAGCTGGTCTCTTTATTCACCCCAAAAATTACAACGTTTCGGCAACAATAGCCTTTATCAAGCATGCTTAATAAAGGCTATTGTTGCCGAAACGTTGTAATTTTATGTATGTATATAGTGTCCCGGTACGTACTGTATTGCATACTGTACCTTGTCAGGGATGTGGAAATTATATCGCCCGACGTCAGGGACAAGTAGTTTTGGGCGCCGGGCAGGTGAATTGTTTATAGACTTAGCCCTGTATCGGGCGAGCAGTGACAGACCGACGTCCCCCTTATTTTTCTTTACTTCCGGTGTGAGGCGCAGGAGCCGATGGAAGTCTACACCTCACACCGGCGCTCAGAGAGTATGGAGGGGGCCCCCATCTGACTGCAGAGCCTGAGGTCGCACTTCGCATGACATAATTGAGCCCCGCCCCCTTATCTAATCCTCCCGGAGGATGGAGGACGCAGCTACACATAACACAAGAAGAGAGAAAGGATATCCACAGTTCGGCACACAGCTCCTCCCCTCCCCAGCACACAGCTCTATCCCTCCCCCTCCTCTTTCTTCACAGGACCTAATCCACCACGGGGAGGCTGCATGTTTGCACGGGGAAAACAGAGCAGGGGGGAGGGGAGAGAGGAGAGGACGTCCGGTGTGAGGGGAGATTTATAACCCATGTAACCTCACACTGTACGGGACTACAGCTCTGATGTCCACTCATGGCGGCTCAGGTGAGGAGGCAGAGAATGCAGACGACAGGAAGGGTGGTTGTATATGTATAGTGTGAGTGTATGTGTGATGTGTATATAATGTCTGTGTGTGATGTGTATGTAATGTATAATGTCTGTGTGTGATGTGTATGTAATGTTTAATGTCTGTGTGTGATGTGTATGTAATGTAGAAAGTCTGTGTGTGATGTGTATGTAATGTATAATGTCTGTGTGTGATGTGTATGTAATGTATAATGTCTGTGTGTGATGTGTATGTAATGTATAATGTCTGTGTGTGATGTGTATGTAATGTATAATGTCTGTGTGGGATGTGTATGTAATGTATAATGTCTGTGTGGGATGTGTATGTAATGTATAATGTGTGTATAATGTCTGTGTGTAATGTATAATGTGTGTATAATGTCTGTGTGATGTGTGTATGATGTCTGTCTATGTGTGATGTGTATGTAATGTATAATGTGTGTATGAGGTCTGTCTATGTGTGATGTGTATGTAATGTATAATGTCTGTGTGGGATGTGTATGTAATGTATAATGTGTGTATAATGTCTGTGTGTAATGTATAATGTGTGTATAATGTCTGTGTGATGTGTGTATGATGTCTGTCTATGTGTGATGTGTATGTAATGTATAATGTGTGTATGATGTCTGTCTATGTGTGATGTGTATGTAATGTATGATGTGTGTATGATGTCTGTCGATGTGTGTATGTATGTGATGTATGATGTGGGGGGGGGGCAGCGGTGTATGTATGATGTGTGTGTATATGTATAGTGTGAGTGTATGTGTGATGTGTGTAAGATGTCTGTGTGATGTGTGTATGTAATATATGATGTGGGGGGGGCAGCGGTGGGTGTATGTATGATTTGTGCATATGTATGGTGTATATGTATGGTTTGAGTGTATATGTGTATGATGCATCTGTGATGTGTGTATGATGGGGGGGGGGGCATCCCGCCAGTTGTACCATCAAATTTTATTTATTTTTAGTGGCTTCTGGCCCCCCGCACTAAATTGCACCCCCAGAATCCTGCCCCTTCATACTCACCCACCAACCAAGAGCCCCACGGATGCACGCAAACACACCCGAACCAAAGCTACAACTCCCAGCATGTTGCACCATAACCTAAACTGTAGAACTATAAAGTGCAACATGCTGGGAGTTGTAGTTTTGGTTCGGGTCAGCTGCAGAGCCATAGGCTGCATCAGGGCATGCTGGGTGTTGTAGTTACTAACTGCAATTCCCAGTATTCCCTGACATCCTATGGCTCTGCAGCTGACCCAAACCAAAACTACAACTCCCAGCATGTTACACAATAACCCTAACTGTACTACTGTGCAACACCCACACAACCATAGGCTGTATCAGGGCATGCTGGGTGTTGTAGTTATCTAGTAACTAAATGCAACTTCCAGCATTTTCTGTCACAAAATGCAGCACATAAACTGGAGAAGCAGAACACCCCCCAGTAACACATAAGTCCCTATGAAGACTGAAAAATAGTGATTAAAATATTTTAAAAAGTGCGTATATATGTGAATAAGCCCCTTTCCTAATAAAAGTTTCCAATTTTCTTTAAATAAAAATAATGTACAAAAATAAACATAAGTGGTATCGCTACATGTGGAAATGTCCAGACTATTAAAATATAATGTTAATTAAACCATACGGTGAACGGTGTAAATGTAAAATAATAGTCCAGAATTGCTCATTTTTGGTCACTTCATATTAGAAATTTTTTTTATGGTGATCAAAAAGTTACATCTAGACTTTTCTGGACTTCCCTTGGGTGTAAAAGGAGCTACAGCTCTCCCGCCGCTATTAACTTAGACAGCGGTGATCTAATGGTTTGACAGCAGTGTCTAAAGGATCTTATATCCATCCCTGGTGGTCTAGTGGGGGGGGATCAGACCATTTTGTTCGAAATTATTTTGTCTACCAGGACAAGTAGATTGTGTTCAGCTTTAGTCCCTTGGACAAGTAGATTTTTTTTTAATTTCCACACCCCTGCTTGTGCCGGGGGGTCCCCAAAGTCAGAGTTCCTAGATACCGTTGGGGTCCGCCTGCTGAGTAAGTCCCTCGTCGCCTCTTCGTTCTTTAATTTTGTGTGGTATATATAAATAATTGATATAAATATAATTATCTGTAAAGTGTCTGAAGGACATTGGGTCACATGACTAGTGTTAATTCCTTTAGGGTATGCTTAAGGACCTTCCGAGGTCACATGGTATGGTCACATGTTAGACCATAATCCTTTGTGAGGAGAATTGACAGATGGTATGGACCAATGAGCTCAAGGCCAGCCAATCCTCACTCTCTTGGGTTCCGGACTAGCAGAGAGGAGAGATCCGTGCAACTTTCAAAGACAAGACCAGGCCGAAGCCTGACAATACCGCAACTTACCAAACTTTGAGTTACAATACAACTCCCCACTATAGCTAGAGTGTCTGCTGGACCTAAAACCAATCCCCTAAATCCAGTGGAACAGCGCATATTAATCTCCTGAGCTTAAAACTCACGCGGTCCCAACAAACTGTCAAAATCCTAATGGACTCTGCTTGTAAAAAGACTTTTCTTGTTTAACTCTGCATAAAACCTGCAGTAAAAGTTCCGACAGTTTTCTGAAACCTACGGTTGTGGACAATCATTTATTTAAACCTCCCTATTGCTCTTGGGACGGGTGGCGATAGGACAAGCATATACAGAGAAGCCCCCTGCTATCAGACAGAGGAATGCTTTCAGACAGGAGAGAGCTCAGAGGAATCGTATCACACAGGGGAGAGCAAAGAGAAGTCCTATTGTGGTGTCCCGGTACAGGACCTTGTCCTATCCCTTGTCTAAAGTCCCCTCAGCTAGAGTCCCTCCATTCCTATAGGGCTCTCCTGCAGGGCTTACCCCTCGTCACCTCCTATAAATGTGATATTTAGTGTATATATTATTTAACCGCTTAAGGACCAAGGACATATGAGTACGTCCTTGGTCCCGCTCCCGTGATATAACGCGGGGTCCTACGGTGACCCCGCATCATATCACGGCGGGCCCGGCATCGCGTGCTTTAAACCCTTTAGCCGCGTGCTAAAAGCTGAGCCACGTGGCTAAAAGGGAAAGTAAAAAGTGCCGGTTAGCTCAGGGAGCTGTTCGGGATCGCCGTGGTGAAATCGCGGCATCCCGAACAGCTGTACTACAGGAAGAAGGTCTCTTACCTTCCTTCCTGCAGTCCGATCACCGATTGAATGCTTCAAGCCTGAGATCCAGGCTTGAGCAATCAATCGCCGAAAACACTGATCAATGCATCTCTATGGAGTGTGTAGGAGTAGAGGTCAAGATCCATGTACAGGTAGGGTGGGTAAGTTGTCACCCAACATCAGGATACCTTGTATCTTCCCCAGGGCTCACGGAGAGCGGACCTTATTATACTTGGAATGCAACCAAGGGCCCCAAATTGTAATAAATTTGTCATGAGTTCTGAGTGTTCTGTGATGCATTTCCTCAAACCTACAAATCTGATGCACCTTCTCAAGCCATTCTTCAACTGTGGGCGGCACAGGACTCAACCAATGAAGAGGCATAATGGATTTAGCATCTGCCAGTAAGTGTGATATCAGGGATTGTTTACCAGGTGAGTAGCCGAGACACGGCATATTTAGCAGGACCACCGCCGGCGACAGCGGAATCAAGGCCCCCATCACCTTCTTACGTCGAGCGCTCCGTGTCCCCGCTCCTCCCCGGAGCGCTCACAGCATTCTCCTGTGCGCTGCGATAATGTCCCCAGCCGGGATGCGATGCGGGACGCGCCCGCTTGCGATGCGCATCCCGACCCGCTTACCAGACTCGTTCCCCGTCTGTGCTGTCTCGGCGCGCGCGGCCCCGCTCCCTAGGGCGTGCGCGCGCCGGGTCTTTGCGATTTAAAGGGCCGGTGCACCACTGATTGGCGCATGTGTTTTAATCAATACCTTCACCTGTGCACTTCCCTATTTATACCTCACTTCTCCTGCACTTCCTTGCCGGATCTTGTTGCCATTGTGCCAGTGAAAGCGTTTCTTTGTGTGTTCCTAGCCTGTGTTCCAGACCTCCTGCCGTTGCCCCTGACTACGATCCTTGCTGCCGGCCCTGACCTTCTGCTACGTCCGACCCTGCTCTTGTCTACTCCCTTGTACCGCGCCTATCTCAGCAGTCAGAGAGGTTGAGCCGTTGCCGGTGGATACGACGTGGTTGCTACCACCGCTGCAAGACCATCCCGCTTTGCGGCAGGCTCTGGTGAAAACCAGTAACAACTTAGAACCGGTCCACCGACACGATCCACGCCAATCCCTCTCTGGCACAGAGGATCCACCTCCAGCCTGCCGAATCGTGACACACCTCCTCCACTATACGGTTAACTTCTTTCCAGAATTTCTGAATAGCCGGACAAGTCCACCATATATGTGCATGTGTCACTTTGATGCTGTTACATGGCCAACATAAGTCTGAATCTGCTAGTTTGTGTACAAATAGAAACTCTGGAGTCCTGTACCACCTCGATAGTAGTTTGTAGTTTGATTCCTGAAGGCGTACACATCTTGAGAAACCCTGAGAGTTACTGAGTATGAGGTCTGAATCTGCAGGGGACACTGATAAACCTCCCTATTGCTCTTGGGACGGGTGGCGATAGGACAAGCATATACAGAGAAGCCCCCTGCTATCAGACAGAGGAATGCTTTCAGACAGGAGAGAGCTCAGAGGAATCGAATCACACAGGAGAGAGCAAAGAGAAGTCCTATTGTGGTGTCTCGGTACAGGACCTTGTCCTATCCCTTGTCTAAAGTCCCCTCAGCTACAGTCCCTCCATTCCTATAGGGCTCTCCTGCAGGGCTTACCCCTCCTCACCTCCTAATGTGATATTTAGTGTATATATTATTTAACCGCTTAAGGACCAAGGATGTATGAGTTCGTCCTTGGTCCCGCTCCCGTGATATAACGCGGGGTCCCACGGTGACCCCGCATCATATCACGGCGGGCCCGGCATCATAGTGAAGCCGGGACCCGCCGCTAATAGCGCGCGGCACTGATCGCGGTGTCGCGTGCTTTTAACCCTTTAGCCGCGTGCTCAAAGCTGAGCCACGTGGCTAAAAGGGAAAGAAAAAAGTGCCGGTTTGCTCAGGGAGCTGTTCGGGATCGCCGCGGTGAAATCGCGGCATCCCGAACAGCTGTACTACAGGAAGAAGGTCTCTTACCTTCCTTCCTGCAGTCCGATCACCAATTGAATGCTTTAAGCCTGAGATCCAGGCTTGAGCAATCAATCCCCGAAAACACTGATCAATGCATCTCTATGGAGTGTGTAGGAGTAGAGGTCAAGATCCATGTACAGGTAGGGTGGGTAAGTTGTCACCCAACATCAGGATACCTTGTATCTTCCCCAGGGCTCACAGAGTGCGGACCTAATTATACTTGGAATGTAACCAAGGGCCCCAAATTGTAATAAATTTGTCATGAAATCTGAGTGTTCTGTGATGCATTTCCTCAAACCTACAAATCTGATGCACCTTCTCAAGCCATTCTTCAACTGTGGGCAGCACAGGACTCAACCAATGAAGAGGGATAATGGATTTAGCAGCTGCCAGTAAGTGTGATATCAGGGATTGTTTACCAGGTGAGTAGCCGAGACATGGCATATTTAGCAGGACCACCGCCGGCGACAGCGGAATCAAGGCCCCCATCACCTCCTCCACTATACGGTTAACTTCTTTCCAGAATTTCTGAATAGCCGGACAAGTCCACCATATATGTGCATGTGTCCCTTTGATGCTGTTACATCGACAACATAAGTCTGAATCTGCTATCCTCGATAGTAGTTTGTAGTTTGATTCCTGAAGGCGTACACATCTTGAGAAACCCTGAGAGTGACTGAGTATGAGGTCTGAATCTGCAGGGGACACTGATAAACCTAGTTCCATCACCCATGACGTTACGCAGTGGGGCAAACTGATGTGTAGTCCAGTGTTCAGGAAAGCGGAGCATCTAGACAGCTTTCTCTGTTTAGGACTTGAGTCCATAATGAGTTCTTCAAATTTGTTCAGATCTCTCAGCGAGCAGAATTTGTTCCAAAATTCGGAACAACGTGACACAAAGTGGGCTACATGTAAGTGTCACGATTCGGCTAGCTGGTTGTGGATCCACTGTGTCAGCGAGGGATTGGCATGGACCGTGCTGGTGCACCGGTTCTAAGAGGCTACTGGTGTTCACCAGAGCCCGCCGCAAAGCGGGATGGTCTTGCTGCGGCGGTAGCAACCAGGTCGTATCCACTAGCAACGGCTCAACCTCGCTGACTGCTGAGAAGGCGTGGGACAGAAGGACTAGGCAGAGGCAAGGTCAGACGTAGCAGAAGGTCGGGGCAGGCGGCAAGGTTCGTAGTCAAAATGGATAGCAGGAGATCAGGTAACACAGGCTTGGACAACACTAAACGCTTTCACTGGCACAAGGCAACAAGATCCGGCAAGGAAGTGCAGGGGAAGTGAGGTGATATAGCCAGGGAGCAGGTGGAAGCTAATTAGGCTAATTGGGCCAGGCACCAATCATTGGTGCACTGGCCCTTTAAGTCTCAGAGAGCTGGCGCGCGCGCGCCCTAGAGAGCGGAGCCGCGCGCGCTAGCACATGACAGCCGGGGACCGGGACGGGTAAGTGACTTGGGATGCGATTCGCAAGCGGGCGCGTCCCGCTATGCGAATCGCATCCCCGCCGGCAATGTCAGTGCAGCGCCCCCGGTCAGCGGGTCTGACCGGGGCGCTGCAGAGAGAGAGACGCCGTGAGCGCTCCGGGGAGGAGCAGGGACCCGGAGCGCTCGACGTAACAGTACCCCCCCCCCTTAGGTCTCCCCCTTTTTTTGTCCGGCACGTGCTTCACATGGGACGAGGACACCGGAAGTGATTGTAGGGTTTCCTCAAAGGCAGGCAGTACAGCAGGAGTGGGAATGGGGAGGGAGGGCAGAGGGTGAAGCTTGGCACGGGGCAGGGTGTCACCAGGACGGGGGCCAAGAGGAGGCAAGGCACAGTCCTGATAAGCCTTGGGGAGACCAGGTGTAGGAGGAGGCACTGAGGCTTGCCTGATGGTACTGGGAGGAGAGGAGAGGCATTTGTGGCAAGCAGAGCCCCAATTCTTGATCTCCCCGGTGGTCCAGTCAAGGGTGTGAGAATGAAGCTGGAGCCATGGCAGACCGAGGAGGACTTCGGAGGTGCAGTTGGGAAGGACGAAAAATTCAATTTTTTCGTGATGGGGTCCAATGCACATTAAGAGGGGTTTTGTGCGGTAACGCACGGTGCAATCCAATCTAACTCCGTTGACCGCGGAAATGTAGAGCGGCTTGACGAGACGGGTCACCGGGATGCAGAACTTATTCACCAAAGAATCCAGAATAAAATTCCCAGAGGCACCAGAGTCCAAGCAGGCCACGGCTGAGAGGGAGGAGTTGGCAGAAGGAGAAATCCGCACGGGCACCGTGAGACGTGGAGAAGCAGACTTCGAACCAAGAGACACCACACCCACGTGAGATGGGTACATGCGTGCGTTTCCTAGACGTGGAGGACGAATAGGGCAATCCACCAAGAAATGTTCGGTACTGGCACAGTACAAAGATTTTCTTCCCTACGGCGATTTCTCTCTTCCTGGGTCAGGCGAGACCGATCCACTTGCATGGCCTCCTCGGCGGGAGGCACAGGCGTAGATTGCAAAGGATACTGTGGGAGAGGTGCCCAGAGATCTAGGTCTTTTTCCTGGCGGAGCTCCTGGTGTCTCTCAGAAAAACACATGTCAATGCGGGTGGCCAAATGGATAAGTTCTTGCAGGTTGGCAGGAACCTCTCGTGCGGCCAGCACATCCTTGATGTTACTGGATAGGCCTTTTTTAAAGGTCGCGCAGAGAGCCTCGTTATTCCAAGATAATTCGGAAGCGAGAGTACGAAATTGGATGGCGTACTCGCCTACTTAAGAATTACCCTGGACCAGGTTCAGCAGGGCAGTCTCGGCAGAAGAAGCTCGGGCTGGTTCCTCGAAGACACTACGGACTTCAGCGAAGAAGGACTGGACTGTGGCAGGATCATTGCGGTCCCAGAGCGGTGTGGCCCAAGACAAGGCCTTTCCAGAAAGAAGGCTCACTACGAACGCCACCTTAGACCGTTCTGTAGGAAATAGGTCTGACAACATCTCCATATGCAGGGAACATTGAGACAAAAATCCACGGCAGAGACTAGAGTCCCCATCTAATTTGTCCGGCAGCGACAAGCGGAGGCTAGGAGCGGCCACTCGCTGCGGAGGAGGTGCAGGAGCTGGCGGAGGAGATGGTTGCTGCTGTAGCAGAGGCAGAAGTTTCTGTAACGTGGTGGTCAACTGCGACAGCTGCTGTCCTTGTTGGGCAATTTGCTGCGATTGCTGAGCGACCACCGTGGTATGGTCAGCGAGACTTGGCAGCGGCACCTCAGCGGGATCCATGGCCGGATCTACTGTCACGATTCGGCTAGCTGGTTGTGGATCCACTGTGTCAGCGAGGGATTGGCGTGGACCGTGCCGGTGGACCGGTTCTAAGAGGCTACTGGTGTTCACCAGAGCCCGCCGCAAAGCGTGATGGTCTTGCTGCGGCGGTAGCAACCAGGTCGTATCCACTAGCAACGGCTCAACCTCGCTGACTGCTGAGAAGGCGTGGCACAGAAGGACTAGGCAGAGGCAAGGTCAGACGTAGCAGAAGGTCGGGGCAGGCGGCAAGGTTCATAGTCAAAATGGATAGCAGGAGATCAGGTAACACAGGCTTGGACAACACTAAACGCTTTCACTGGCACAAGGCAACAAGATCCGGCAAGGAAGTGCAGGGGAAGTGAGGTGATATAGCCAGGGAGCAGGTGTAAGCTAATTAGGCCAGGCACCAATCATTGGTGCACTGGCCCTTTAAGTCTCAGAGAGCTAGCGCGCGCGCCCTAGAGAGCGGAGCCGTGCGCGCCAGCACATGACAGCCGGGGACCGGGACGGGTAAGTGACTTGGGATGCGATTCGCGAGCGGGCGCGTCCCGCTATGCGAATCGCATCCCCGCCGGCAATGTCAGTGCAGCGCTCCCGGTCAGCGGGTCTGACCGGGGCGCTGCAGAGAGAGAGACGCCGTGAGCACTCCGGGGAGGAGCAGGGACCCAGAGCGCTCGGCGTAACAGTAAGAATGAGAATCTCTGTTGTGGTAGCAGACCACGAAGTGTGTCCGCTGATGGCGGGCCTCCATCCCTGAATAGTTGGGAGACAGTGATTTTGTTGAGCCTATTCCACATGGGACTATAAACTGGGGAACTCCTCCCCACTGCCGCCGGCACCAGACCAACAGGTAATAGAGGGGAAACTCCGGGGACAATAAAGGAAGAGAGGTCAGACCAGGTAGACATGATACCAAGAAATAGCAGGTGAGTAGATTTAGGCTTTTCCTTCACTTTACTGGGGAACCAAAGTGCATTCAAAAGTTCATGGTCGAAAGTTCCATCATCTCTATGTAGAAGTGTCATTAATTCGTTTGATGGGGAGACCAGGTCCAGCCACCTCTGAAGCTGAATCGCTCTGTAGAGATTTTTTATGTCGGGCAAACCTATCCCCCCCTCTTTAGAAGGGCTCATGAGAATGTGATGGGCTATCCTAGGCCTCTGTCCCCTCCAAATATATCTGGAGAAGAGAACTCTGATATGCTTGAAAAAGGCTTGGGGGAGTGAGATAGGTACCATGCGCAGAGCGTACATAAGCTTTGGTAGAATGTAGCAAGTAAGGACATTTTCTCTTCCCAACCAAGAAATCACTGGCATGTCATATTCTTTCAACAGATCGGAGATCGTTTTCAGAAGGGGCTTATAGTTGAGCTCGTAAATATCAGCAATAGATTTAGGTATGCATACCCCTAAATATTTCAAGAAGCGAGTGGCCCACGGGAACGGTACCACAGAGTATATCTCAGATTCTATGGACTATGGACGGAGCAAAATATTGAGCAGCTCCGATCTCAGCACATTAACCTTGAAATTTGAGAGTTCCCCAAAATGATGAAAGAGGTTTGACAGGTGTGGGAGGCTGCGCAAAGGGTCACCCAGGAGAAATAGCAGATCATCTGCAAAAGCCAAGAATTTGAGCTCCCGTCCATAAACGGTAAGACCTCTCACTTCCTCCATCTGACGCACCTTCTGCAGCAGAGTCTCCATCACCATGACAAACAAGGTAGGGGACAATGGACATCCCTGCCTGGTCCCGTTGCTTATGGAGAAAGAGGGGGATATCACCTCATTGACTAGAATGGAGGCAGTGGGTTGAGAGTATAGGGATAAGATTGCATTGACAAAGCTATCCGGGATACAGAATTTCACCAGTACTGCTCTCATATAATCCCAGCTAACTCTGTCAAAGGCCTTCTCGGCATCTATGCCGAGAAGAGCCAGAGGAGAGCCCCGTGAGGATGTCACTTGTATCCCGGTGAGGAGTCTCCACGTATTCATCCGTCCCTCCCTCCCTGGAATGAAACCCGCTTGTTCATGCCCAATAAGGTGGGGAAGAAGGTTCTTTAACCGTATGGATAGCAATTTCGCCCAGATCTTCAGGTCCAAATTTAGAAGAGAGATCGGACGATAACTGCTGCAAGATGAAGGGTCCTTCCCCTCCTTTGGCAGAACAGTTATATGTGCTTCCTGAGTCTGTCTCTGTAGTGAGTCTCCCCCAAACACTGCAGTACAAAATTCAGTGAGTCTTGACAAAAGAATCTTCTTCCCGGGAGGAAATGAAGACAACACTTTGTCAACCTCCTCTTCTGTGATATGTCTTAAAAGATCACCCTTCATCTCATCTGTGAGCGTTGGAAGATCGAGGTCACTCAGGAAGGACTCAGTAAGCTTCCTCCTCTCACTGGAGTGTACCTCCGTATCACCCTCTCTCAAATTATACAGGCCATGGTAGAATTTATGAAAGGAGAGGGCAATGTTATTGGATAGTCTATGTGTCTCTCCCTGTGAATCCTTGATTGCATGAATGTGGGACTTCGCTCTCGCCTTCTTCAATAAGGTAGACATAAGTTTACCACCCTTATCCCCATGGGCATACAATTTGTGCCTGTAGTGTATGTATGCCTTAGAGGACCTCTCCTGTAGATAGGACAGGAGTTTCTCTCTACAAGCAAGGAGCTCCGCATGAGCGTCAATCGCTAGCGTACGTTTATGGTTCCTTTCCAATCTAGCTATCTCTGAAAGTAAATTGTTCACTTTAAGCTGACGTTCTCTCTTCAACTTCGACCCCCCATGCTATGAATATACCTCTGATATAAGATTTATGAGCCTCCCATACCATAGGCGTGGGCGGCCCTGAAGTTGAGTTAATGTCAAAGTAAAATTTTAGGTTCGATTCTATATCAGACTTAACCCTTTGGTCCTCCAGTAAGGTCTCATTCAATCGCCATCTGAGAGGGGAGGGAGAGGGAGGAGCAAGTGAAAGGGAGAGGTGGATAGGGGCATGATCAGAGACTGTTATGGAGGTAATGCCAGCAGCAGTGAGGTTAGTAAGTAAAGGAGCCTGTACAAGAAGATAATCTAACCTCTGGAGGGAAGAAAGAAAGAGTGGGCTGAGTCAGCCAAGCATGTTAAGAACGACACGTATAGGGAGCCATGGACTGAGGGGAGAAAAACAATAATGCATTGTAGTGAAATGGTAACGTGTAGACAGTCCTGTAACAAAAGACAAACCCACTAGGGATTAAAGCGTCCCAGCTACATAACCACCACATCATAAGCGTAATCTTGAAAGTAAGCTGGGGTAGTATCCAGTCCAGGGAGTGTTCATACCCTCTCTCTGTGAAGTACTCTGGTCGGGACAAATACTATTGGATCTATCCCTCCCCCGGGGCTGTTAGTCCCATAACATTACCACAATACGTTTGCCCTCAGCAAAGTCCCGATTAATCACCAGACCTCCACGGGCCAGCGTCTAGGTCTCTGCGATCAGCCGACCGTGCCGTCTCCACCGAATGTGGCTCCACACCATCCTCAGCCTCACCACTGCAGCAGAGAAAAAGGCCATCTTGTCCTCAGGGTAAATACAGGTACCATTGTCATCGCAACGAATCCAGGAGAGTCCTGTGACCTCAGCATCCGAGAGGAAATCATCTTTGAGGTGGCTGTCCCTTCACCGGTGTCTTCTTGCCTTTATTGGATTTGCGTCGAGCCACCTGCTTCCAGTCCTCCTGCCTGGGAAGACTCGGCAGCGGGGGTAGGTCTGCAACCGGAAACCAGCTGACGATCTCCATCGGCTCTATGTCTAAAGTCAACCATCTCGCACCGAGGTCATCAGGAGTGCGGACGGTAAGTCTCTTGCCATGCAGGTTAATATAAAGGGGAATAACCAGACATAGGTGATCCCCTTCTCCCTCAGCCTTTCCAGCAATGGCATCAACAGCCTCCTCTTCGCCTATGTTGTAGGAGAGATGTCTTGGTATAGCAATATTTCATCTTCACATAGTTTAAGTGGTCTGTGATCCCTAGCTGCCTTCAGCCCTGCAGCGGTATCTCTATAGGACATTAATCCACAGACAACGTCTCTAGGTGGCTCCATCGGACGGGGTTTAGGGCGCAGCGCTCTGTGTATGCACTCGACAGGGATTTTCGCAGCTCTTTCTGGCCCAAGCAGAGTGGAGAAGATTTCTGCAGCCGCGTCTAAATCTTAAATTTTTCCTGCGGCTCCTATTCTCCTGGTCTTCTATAAGGGTCATCGCAGTATTGACATGCTCCACTAAACTGTGCTGCCGCTGTGCCATCACTTCAGAGTGGGCTGCTATGCCTGCACACGCCGTCTCCAAGGCAACTGTCCTGTGTCCGATGGAGTGAACTTCAGTTTTTATTTCCGTGAGATCGGTAAGTACCGGCTTCAAGGCGCCTTCTTTAGGAAAGACTTGAAGAACTGCGGTGATATCACAGCCGGGTCTGCACAGTCCTCTTCCCCCTCAGAGCCCTCCGCATCGCCATACAGCAACTGAAGGGAAGCAGCCGACACCATCTTGGGTTGCCTGGCGGGAGATGCAGCTCCCTTCTTTTTAAGAAATTTCGCCATGTCCGCCTGGCTTTTCCCCGGGGGCTCTCCCGACTCCTGATAGGTTCCCCTACCAATTTTGCCAATTTTTAAGCAGATAAAGAGGGAATGATGGGTGTTAGGAGCGTGTTAGGATGGGAGCAGCAGTCTCACACGTCCATCCGAGTCAGCGGCGAGCAGAAGATGACAATTTTACACGTATACATTTTCCTGCATGTAGTTATGATTTTTTTCTGAAATAATACAAAATCAAACCTATACAAGTAGGGTATCATTTTAACCAGATGGACCTAGAGAATAAAGATAAGGTGTCATTTTTAACAAAAAACGTACTACGTAGAAACGGAAGCCCCCAAAAGTTACAAAATGGCTGTATTTTTTTAACTTTGTCGCACAATGATTTTTTTCCGTTTCGCTGTAGATTTTTGGGTAAAATGATTGATATCATTACAAAGTGAAATTGGTGGTGCAAAAAATAAGCCATAATACAGATTTTTAGGTGCAAAATTGAAAGAGTTATGATTTTTTAAAGGTAAGGAGGAAAAAACGAAAGAGCAAAAACGAAAAACGCCCAGTCCTTAAGGGGTTAATGTCTAGGTATTATAACTGTATAGGACCTTAGCAGGTCATGTGACTTGTAAATTATGTTTCTACTATTATTTAAGGACCTTCCTGGGCCATGTTATGTACCCAGGGTTCACTGGGTCAAGACTTACAGGTTTGCTGACCAATGTTGCATAAAATATGCAAGTAAAGTTCTTCAGTTTATTCATAAAATCTGCTGTGGACATTCTGCTATTCTCCCTGTCGTTTTTAGGACGGTTGGCGGCAGGACCATTAATGAGAGCACAGAGGAGTCCTATCAGACAGGAGAGAGCACAGAGGACTGCTATCAGACAGGAAAGAGCACAGAAGAGTCTTACCAGACAGGAAAGAGCACAGAGGAGTGCTATCAGACAGGAGAGAGCACAGTGGAGTGCTATCAGACAGGAGAGAGCACAGAGGAGTGCTATCAGGCAGAAGAGAGCATAGAATAGTGCTATCAGACAGGAAAGAGCCCAGAGGAGTACTAACAGGCAGGAGAGAGCACAGAGGAGTACTATCAGACAGGAGAGAGTACAGAGGAGTACTATCAGACTGGAGAGAGCATAGAGGAGTGCTATCAGACAGGAGAGAGCATAGAGGAGTGCTACCAGACAGGAGAGAGCACAGAGGAGTACTATCAGACAGGAGAGAGCACAGAGTAGGGATATCAGACAGGAGAGAGCACAGAGGAGTGCTATCAGACAGGAGAGAGCTCAGAGAAGTACTATCAGACAGAAGAGAGCACAGAGGAGTGCTATCAGACAGGAAAGAGCACAGAGGAGTGCTATCAGACAGGAGAAAGCATAGAGGAGTGCTTGTAGCTTGTCTGCTCCCTCCCATTGTATGTGTGCTTAGATTTACACTGGAGGTGACTGAGGAGCAATCTGCAAGTCGGGCCTATGGCTGCCGTAATTTGGTTCCCGGTTTTATTTATCTGGCCAGGTAGGTTAGTTGATAGGACCCGCACCATTTGAGAAACCTTGGCATGGTGTGCGGGCTCAATTGTGTCCTTCATATAAGGATATACTGGCTAATGTCTCAATTTTACATCAGTTTTGAGGGTTGGCTAATGTCATTCTTTACATTAACCACAGTTGTGAAACCACATTGTGATCCATAGCTGCAGGTCCTCCACTCCAATGTAGGTGCACAACTGCACTTGGAGTTAAGCACCTTGTATCACCTTAGATCACATTAATATAAGTGTTTGTTTACAGACAGGAGAGAGCCCAGAGGAGTACTATCAGACAGGAGAGAGCACAGAGGAGTACTATCAGACAGGAGAGAGCACAGAGGAGTGATATCAGACAGGAGAGAGCACAGAGAAATCTTATCGGACAGGAGAGAGCCCAGCCTCATTAATATATATGATATATATGATATATATCATTAATATGCTGCCACTAAATTCTCTCTCTTAGTTCCTGGCACTTATAGAAAGTACATCTCAGCACAAATCTCAAATTCAAGCTAGGCCAAAGCCTAAGAACCTGCAGCCACAAAACCGTGAGTTATCAAAGCTCAATCTACAAAATCCTGTGTGACTACTACTCTCATCAAATCTATCACTAGTAGCACAGTGGCTAGCATCAAAGCTCATTGCTTCCAAGTCCCAGCAAAACCTGTGAGGAACCTGTATCCCAGTTCACTCATAAGAGACTGTTATGTACCAAGCTTGGGACGGTGGTTACAGGCTTCCATTATGGGTAAGTGAGGTTCCTTTCACTAATCATTATTGATATACTTTGGGCCCATTCTCTATACCAATCATGTGATATAGCAGTTAGCTTCTCACTACTACTGGGGACCTTTCTGGACCCCTGGTTACTTCTTTTTGAATAGGAGCCATATTACATAATTTCCTGACCTCACTATATATACATCCATTGTGATTTTTACTTTTACTGTACCTGATCCACCTACGTGTTTTCCGGTTGTATCTGAGACATCTCATTTTGTATTGCTTTATACATACACACCTGGTATTTTATCCTTATTGAAATTAGTCACATATGTGTGACGCTTTTTAACATTTTGGATATAATAATAAAAATTTTTGCATATTTATCAGTAGCAATTGCTCTCTGTTTGAGTTTTTTCTCTTTCTTTGCATAAAATATGTACCAAGCTTGTTGCATAAAATATGCAAGTAAAGTTCTTCAGTTTATTCATAAAATCTGCTGTGGACATTCTGCTATTCTCCCTGTCGTTTTTAGGACGGTTGGCGGCAGGACCATTAACCCTGAGGAAACCGCACCCTTGCGTCAAGAAAACTAAGGGTTAATGCCACCAGACCCCACACTAACATAGCAGCACCCCAGACACCATTGCTCTCCTTGCTCACCACACTATCAGACAGGTGAGACCACAGAGGAGTACTATCAGACAGGAGAGAGCACAGAGGAGTGCTATCAGACAGGTGAGACCACAGAGGAGTACTATCAGACAGGAGAGAGCACAGAGGAGTGCTATCAGACAGGAGAGAGCACAGAGGAGTACTATCAGACAGGAGAGAGAAAAGATGAATACTCTCAGACCGAAGAGAGCACAGAGGAGTCATATTAGACAGGAAAGAGAGCACAGAGGAGTCATCTAAGACAGGGAGAGCACAGAGGAGTCCTATCAGACAGGAGAGAGCACAGAGGACTGCTATCAGACAGGAAAGAGCACAGAAGAGTCTTACCAGACAGGAAAGAGCACAGTGGAGTGCTATCAGTTAGGAGAGAGCACAGAGGAGTGCTATCAGGCAGGAAAGAGCCCAGAGGAGTACTAACAGGCAGGAGAGAGCACAGAGGAGTGCTATCAGACAGGAGAGAGCACAGAGGAATCTTATCAGACAGGAGAAAGCATAGAGGAGTGCTTGTAGCTTGTCTGCTCCCTCCCATTGTATGTGTGCTTAGATTTACACTGGAGGTGACTGAGGAGCAATCTGCAAGTCGGGCCTATGGCTGCCATAATTTGGTTCCTGGTTTTATTTATCTGGCCTGGTAGGTTAGTTGATAGGACCCGCACCATTTGAGAAACCTTGGCATGGTGTGCGGGCTCAATTGTGTCCTTCATATAAGGATATACTGGCTAATGTCTCAATTTTACATCAGTTTTGAGGGTTAGCTAATGTCATTCTTTACATTAACCACAGTTGTTAAACCACATTGTGATCCATAGCTGCAGGTCCTCCACTCCAATGTAGGTGCACAACTGCACTTGGAGTTAAGCACCTTGTATCACCTTAGATCACATTAATATAAGTGTTTGTTTACAGACAGGAGAGAGCACAGAGGAGTACTATCAGACAGGAGAGAGCACAGAGGAGTGCTATCAGACAGGAGAGAGCACAGAGAAATCTTATCGGACAGGAGAGAGCCCAGAGGAGTGCTAACAGACAGGAGAGAGCACAGAGGAGTGCTAACAGACAGGAGAGAGCACAGAGGAGTGCTATCAGACAGGAGAGAGCACAGAGGAACGATATCAGACAGGAGAAAGCACAGAGGAATGCTATCAGACAGGAGAGATAACACAAAGCAGTACTATCAGACTGGAGAGAGCACAGAGGAGTACTATCAGACAGGAGAGAGTACAGAGGAGTACTATCAGACTGGTGAGAGCATAGAGGAGTGCTATCAGACAGGAGAGAGCATAGAGGAGTGCTATCAGACAGGAGAGAGCACAGAGGAGTACTATCAGACAGGAGAGAGCACAGAGGAGGGATATCAGACAGGAGAGAGCACAGAGGAGTGCTATCAGACAGGAGAGAGCTCAGAGAAGTACTATCAGACAGAAGAGAGCACAGAGGAGTGCTATCAGACAGGAAAGAGCACAGAGGAGTGCTATCAGACAGGAGAAAGCATAGAGGAGTGCTTGTAGCTTGTCTACTCCCTCCCATTGTATGTGTGCTTAGATACACACTGGAGGGGACTGAGGAGCAATCTGCAAGTCGGGTTTATCGCTGCCGTAATTTGGTTCCTGGTTTTATTTATCTGGCCAGGTAGGTTAGTTGATAGGACCCGCACCATTTAAGAAACCTTGGCATGGTGTGCAGGCTCAAGTGTGTCCTTCATATAAGGATATACTGGCTAATGTCTCAATTTTACATCAGTTTTGAGGGTTAGCTAATGTCATTCTTTACATTAACCACAGTTGTTAAACCACATTGTGATCCATAGGTGCAGGTCCTCCACTCCAATGTAGGTGCACAACTGCACTTGGAGTTAAGCACCTTGTATCACCTTAGATCACATTAATGTAAGTGTTTGTTTACAGACAGGAGAGAGCCCAGAGGAGTGCTATCAGACAGGAGAGAGCACAGAGGAGTACTATCAGACAGGAGAGAGCACAGAGGAGTGCTATCAGACAGGAGAGAGCATAGAGGAATCTTATCAGACAGGAGAGAGCCCAGAGGAGTACTATCAGACAGGAGAGAGCACAGAGGAGTGCTATAAGACAGGAGAGAGCATAGAGGAAGGATATCAGACAGGAGAGAGCCCAGAGGAGTACTATCAGACAGGAGAGAGCACAGAGGAGTGCTATCAGACAGGTGAGAGCATAGAGGAAGGATATCAGACAGGAGAGAGCACAGAGGAATGCTATCAGACAGGAGAGAGAGCACAGAGGAGTACTATCAGAATGGAGAGAGCACAGATGAGTACTATCAGACAGGAGAGAGTACAGAGGAGTACTATCAGACAGGAGAGAGCACAGAGGAGTGCTATCAGACTGGGGAGAGCACAGAGGAATGCTATCAGACAAATTTACATCTTCCAGCATGCCTGGCAGTTATAATCTATATATATGAAACTCAACGTGTGTGTGTGTGTGTGTGTGCGTGTGTGTGTATGTATGTGTGTATGTTCCAGCATCATGTCCAAACGGCTAAAGATATTAACATGAAACTTGGCTCACATGTTACTTATATGTCAACAACAAACATAGGATAGGTGATTTAACCCTTACTCACCCCCATTTACCAGGGGCGGGGTTTATGTTTAAAGTCCAATACAAGTCTAAGGGAAATATATGTTATTGCATAACTTCCAAACGGCTGGAGATATTTCGATAATACTTGGTCAAATGTTACTTATATGTCCACTTAAAATATAGAATAGTTAATTTAACCCTTAACTACCCCCATTTGTGAGGGTCGGAGTTTTTGTTTAAAGTCCCATGCGAATCAATGGGAAATGTATGTTCCCACACGACTTCCGTACGGCTGGAGATATTTCAATAACTGGTACACAAATTACGGGTCAGGATAGGAGGTCGACATAGGAGGTCGGGATAGGAGGTCGGGATAGGAGGAGGGGATAGGAGGACTGGTTAGGAGGTCGGAATAGGAGGACCAGGATAGGAGGACCGGGATATGAGGACCGGGATAGGAGGTCGGGATAGGAGGTCCAGATAGGAGGTCCAGATAGGAGGACGGGATAGGAGGACTGGATAGGAGGTCGGGATAGGAGGTTGAGATAGGAGGTTGGGATTGGAGGTCGGGATTGGAGGTCGGGATAGGAGGTCCGGATAGGAGGTCGAGATAGGAGGACGGTATAGGAGTACGGTATAGGAGGTCGGAATAGGAGAACGGGATAGGAAGACGGGATAGGAGGACAGGATAGGAGGTCAAGATAGGAGGTCGGGATAGGTGGATGGGATAGGAGGATGGATTAGATGGACTGGATAGGCGGACGGGATAGGAGGACGGAAAAGGAGGACGTGAAAGGAGGATGGGAAAGGAGGTCGAGATATGAGGACGGGATAGGAGGACGGGAAAGGAGGACGAGAAAGGAGAACGGGATAGGAGGACGGGATAGGAGGACGGGATAGGAGGACGGGATAGGAGGACGGGATAGGAGGACGGGATAGATGGATGGGATAGATGGACGGGATAGGAGGACGGGTTAGGAGGATGGGAGAGGAGGACAGGAAAGGAGGACGGGAAAGGAGGACGGGAAAGGAGGACGGGAAAGGAGGACGGGAAAGGAGGTCAAGATAGGAGGACAGGAAAGGAGGTCGAGATAGGAGGACGGGAAAGGAGGACGGGAAAGGAGGTCGAGATAAGAGGACGGGAAAGGAGGACAGGATAGGAGGTCGAGATAGGAGGACGGGAAAGGAGAACAGGAAAGGAGGTCGAGATATAAGGACGGGAAAGAAGGACAGGATAGGAGGATGTGATAGGAGGACGGGATAGGAGGACGGGATAGGAGAACAGGATAGGAGGTCGGGATAGGAGGTCGGGATATGATGACGGGATAGGAGGTCGGGATAGGAGGACAGGATAGGAGGTCAAGATAGGAGGTCGGGATAGGTGGATGGGATAGGAGGATGGATTAGATGGACTGGATAGGCGGACGGGATAGGAGGACGGAAAAGGAGGACGTGAAAGGAGGATGGGAAAGGAGGTCGAGATATGAGGACGGGATAGGAGGACGGGAAAGGAGGACGAGAAAGGAGAACGGGATAGGAGTACGGGATAGGAGGACGGGATAGGAGGACGGGATAGGAGGACGGGATAGGAGGACGGGATAGATGGATGGGATAGATGGACGGGATAAGAGGACGGGTTAGGAGGATGGGAGAGGAGGACAGGAAAGGAGGACGGGAAAGGAGGACGGGAAAGGAGGACGGGAAAGGAGGTCAAGATAGGAGGACAGGAAAGGAGGTCGAGATAGGAGGACGGGAAAGGAGGACGGGAAAGGAGGTCGAGATAAGAGGACGGGAAAGGAGGACAGGATAGGAGGTCGAGATAGGAGGACGGGAAAGGAGAACAGGAAAGGAGGTCGAGATATAAGGACGGGAAAGAAGGACAGGATAGGAGGATGTGATAGGAGGACGGGATAGGAGGACGGGATAGGAGAACAGGATAGGAGGTCGGGATAGGAGGTCGGGATATGATGACGGGATAGGAGGTCGGGATGTGACAACAATATATGAGGACGGGATATGAAGTCAAAAGCTTCCTTCTTTGTTTATTTTCCTCCCCAACAAGGATTAGGAAGGAAAAACCGGGCAACGCCGGGTACTCAGCTAGTTATCTTTATATATAAAACTCAACGTGTGTGTGTGTGTGTATGTATGTGTGTATGTATGTGCGTATGTTCCACAGAAACTTCCAAACAGCTAAAGATATTAACATGAAACTTAGCACACATGTTATTTATATGTCAACAACAAACATAGGCTAGGTGATTTAACCCTTACTGAACCCCATTTGCCAGGGGCGGGGTTTTTGTTTAAAGTCCTATACAAGTCTATGGGAAATATATGTTACAGCATAACTTCCAAACGGCCGGAGATATTTGATAATACTTGGTCACATGTTACTTATATGCCCACTTCAAATATAGCCTGGATTCTCAACCCGTGGTACGCGTACCCCAAGGGGTACGCCACGGGTTGAGCGGGGGTACGCGAAAGCGCTGTCAAATACCGGCCATGCATTGGCCAGTATTTGACAGCGCACATTTTTTTTTTTGCCGCGGCAGCTCACTGTACAATAGCGCGGCCCAAGCTACTGTGAGTGAGCTGCCAGGTTGCCTGGGAGACATGTGACCTCCCCTTATGTTGCGCGGAGTTGCCGCACAACGCAGGAGGACATCCTGCCGAGCGGGTCGCATTGCATCATGCGGCAGCTAACAGGGTCCCGCCGGAGGCCAGGTAAAAGAGAAAGTTAACAACTGTGTGGGCCAGAGGGGGTTTTGGACGAGGTGGGTTATTACTCCCCATCCCCCCTCCGCCATTATCCCTCTCCCCTTCCATCTTAATCCCCTTGTGCCATTCCCCCTTCCTATGATCCCCTTTTGCCATATTGGATAATAATGGTACAAGGGGATTAAGATGGAGGGGGGAAAATGGCAAAAGGGGTTCAGAGTGAGGGGGGATAATGACACAAGGGGAATAAGATGAAGGGGGGAATAATGACACAAGGGGAATAAGATGGAGGGGGGAATAATGACACAAGGGGAATAAGATGGAGGGAGGGATAATCAACCCCCCCCACCTCCATATTAATCCCCTTGTACCATTATTATCCAATGTGGCAAAAGGGGATCCGAGGAAGGGGGAATAATGGTGCAAGGGGATAAAGATGCAGGGGGGAAAATGGCGCAAGGGGATGAAGATGGAGGAGGAATAATAACACAAGGGAATAAAGATGGAGGAGGAATAATAACACAAGGGGATAAAGATGGAGGAGGAATAATAACACAAGGGGATAAAGATGGAGGAGGAATAATAACACAAAGGGATAAAGATGGAGGGGGAATAATGGCGCAAGGGGATAAAGATGGAGGAGGAATAATAACACAAGGGGATTAATATGGAGGGGGGAGGGTTGATTATTCCCCCTCCATCTATATCCCCTTGTGTTGTTATTCCTCCTCCATCTTTATCCCCTTGTGTTATTATTCCTCCTCCTCCATCTTTATCCCATTGTACTATTATTCCTCCTCCATCTTTATCCCCTTGTGTTATTATCCCTCCCTCGATCTTTATCCCCTTGTCCCATTATTCCCCCCTCCATCTGATCCCCTTTTGCCATATTTAATGATAATGGTACAAGGGGATAAAGATGGAGGGGGGAAAATGGCAAAAGGGGTTCAGAGGGAGGGGGGAATAATGACACAAGGGGATAAAGATGGAGGAGGAATAATAACACAAGGGGATAAAGATGGAGGGGGAATAATGGGACAAGGGGATAAAGATGGAGGAGGATTAATAACACAAGGGGGATAAAGATGGAGGGGGAATAATGGGACAAGGGGATAAAGATGGAGGAGGAATAATAACACAAGGGGATAAAGATGGAGGGGGAATAATGGGATAAGGGGATAAAGATGGAGGAGGAATAATAACACAAGGGGATAAAGATGGAGGAGGAATAATGGGACAAGGGGATAAAGATGGAGGAGGAATAATAACACAAGGGGATAAAGATGGAGGAGGGAATAATAACACAAGGGGATAAAGATGGAGGAGGAATAATAACACAAGGGGATAAAGATGGAGGAGGGAATAATAACACAAGGGGATAAAGATGGAAGGGGGAATAATAACACAAGGGAATAAAGATGGAAGAGGAATAATAACAAAAGGGGATAAAGATGGAGGAGGAATAATGGGACAAGGGGATAAAGATGGAGGAGGAATAATAACACAAGGGGATAAAGATGGAGGAGGAATAATAACACAAGGGGATAAAGATGGAGGGGGAATAATGGGACAAGGGGATAAAGATGGAGGAGGAATAATAACACAAGGGGATAAAGATGGAGGAGGGAATAATAACACAAGGGGATAAAGATGGAGGGGGGAATAATAACACAAGGGGATAAAGATGGAGGAGGAATAATGACACAAGGGGATAAAGATGGTGGAGGGATGCATTAGTATAAAGGTAAGAACACGCCTTTTGTCCGCGGGTACCCCTCGCGCGCAAGTTCCGTGCGAGGGGGTACCCGTGGACATACTTTCAGCCTTTGGGGGTACAGTCGCCAAAAAGGTTGAGAACCACTGAAATATAGGATAGTTAATTTAACCCTTAACTACTCCCATTTGTGAAGGTCGGGGTTTTTGTTTAAAGTTCCATGCAAATCAATGGGAAATGTATGTTCTCACATAACTTCCATATGGCTGGAGATATTTCAATACCTGGTACACATATTACAGGTCGGGATATGAGGACGGGATGGGAGGTCGAGATAGGAGGTCAAGATAGGAGTTCAAGATAGGAGGACTGGATGGTTGGGATAGGAGGTCGAGTAAGGAGGTCGGGATATGAGGACGGGATATGAGGTGGAGATAGGAGGACGGGATAGGAGGTCGGGATATGAGGTCGGGATAGGAGGTGGAGATAGGATGACGGGATAGGGGGTTGAGATAGGAGGACGGGATTGGAGGTCGGGATAGGAGGACGAAATAGGAGGTCGGGATAAGAGGTGGAGATAGGATGACAGGCTAGGGGGTTGAGATAGGAGGACGGGATAGGAGGACTGGATAGGAGGTCGGGATAGGAGGTCGAGATAGGAGGTCGAGATAGGAGGTCGAGATAGGAGGATGGGATAGGAGGTCGAGATAGGAGGTCAAAATAGGAGGTCAAAATAGGAGGTCAACATAGGAGGACGGGATAGGAGGACGGGATAAGAGGTCAGGATAGGAGGTCAGGATAGGAGGTCGGGATAGGAGGTCGGGATAGGAGGTCAAGATAGGAGGATGGGATAGGAGGTTGAGATAGGAGGTCGGGATAAGAGGTGGAGATAGGAGAATGGGATAGGGGGTTGAGATAGGAGGTCGGGATAGGAGGACGGCATAGGAGGTCGGGATAGGAGGACGGGATAGGAGGTCGAGATAGGAGGACGGGATAGGAGGTCAGGATAGGAGGTCGGGAAAGGAGGTCGGGATAGGAGGTCGGGATAGGAGGATGGGATAGGAGTACGGGATAGGAGGTTGAGATAGGAGGTCAAGATAGGAGGACAGGACAGGAGGACGGGATAGGAGGATGGAATAGGAGGTCGGGATAGGAGGACTGGATAGGAGGTTGGGATAAGAGTTCGGGATAGGAGGTCGGGATATGAGAACGAGATGTGAGGATGGGATATGAGGTTGGGATATGATGACGGGATAGGAGGTCTGGATATGAGGACAGGATATGGGGTTGGGATAAGACAACAATATATGAGGAGGGGATATGAAGTCAAAAGCTTCCTCTTTTGTTTATTTTCCTCCCCAACAAGGATCAGGAAGGAAAAACTGGGCAACGCCGGGTATTCAGCTAGTTAATCTATATATATATATATATATATATATATATATATATATAAAATGTAATGTGTGTGTATGTATGTGTGTGTGTGTATGTTCCAGCATCACGTCCAAACGGCTAAAGATATTAACGTGAAATTTGGCACACGTTACTTATATGTCAACAACAAATATAGGATAGGTGATTTAACCCTTACCCCCCCCCCCCCCATTTGCCAGGGTTGGGGTTTTTGTTTAAACCCTTAACGACGCAGGAGGTAAATGTACATCGTGGTGAGATGGTACTTAACGCACCAGGACATACATTTATGTCCTATACATAACCGCAAGCATCGGAGCGATGCCCGGATCATGCGCTGCATGTCCCGGCTGCTGATAGCGCGGATGTCTGCCATTAACCCCTCAGATGACGTGATCAATACAGATCACGGCATCTGCAGAATTGGGGGTCACTAAAATGGATGATCGGATTGAGTGCAGCGAGGCCGCGGCGATCCAATCATCCAGAACAGCAGATGGAGGTCCCCTCACCTGCCTCCGCTGCCTTCCATGGGTCGACCAGAGTAGAAGATGACCAATAACTCTGATCAGTGCTATGCCCTATGAATAGCACTGAACAATATTAGCAATCGAATGATTGCTATAAATAGTCCCCTATGGCAGTGGTTCTCAACCTTTTTGGCGACTGTACCCCCAAAGGCTGAAAGTATGTCCGCGGGTAACCCCTCGCACGGAACTTGCGCGCGAGGGGTACCCGCGGACAAAAGGCGTGTTCTTACCTTTATACTAATGCATCCCTCCTCCATCTTTATCCCCTTGTGTCATTATTCCTCCTCCATCTTTAGCCCCTTGTGTCATTATTCCTCCTCCATCTTTTTCCCCTTGTGTTAGTTATTATTCCCTTCTCCATCTTTATCCCCTTGTGTTATTATTCCGCCTCCATCTTTATCCCCTTGTCCCATTATTCCCCCTCCATCTTTATCCCCTTATGTTATTATTCCTCCTCCATCTTTATCCCCTTGTCCCATTATTCCCCTCCATCTTTATCCCCTTGTGTTATTATTCCTCCTCCATCTTTATCCCCTTGTCCCATTATTCCCCTCCATCTTTATCCCCTTGTGTTATTATTCCTCCTCCATCTTTATCCCCTTGTCCCATTATTCCCCCTCCATCTTTATCCCCTTGTGTTATCATTTCTCCTCCATCTTTATTCCCTTTTCCCATTATTCCCCTCCATCTTTATCCCCTTGTGTCATTATTCCCCCTCCATCTTTATCCCCTTGTACTATTATCATCCAATATGGCCAAAGGGGATCAGATGGAGGGGGGAATTATGGGACAAGGGGATAAAGATGGAGGGAGGGATAACACAAGGGGATAAAGATGGAGGAGGAATAATAGTACAATGGGATAAAGATGAAGGAGGAATAATAACACAAGGGGATAAAGATGGAGGAGGAATAATAACACAAGGGGATAAAGATGGAGGGGGAATAATAACACAAGGGGATAAAAATGGGGGAGGAATAATAGTACAAGGGAATAAAGATGGAGGAGGAGGAATAATAACACAGGGGGATAAAGATGGAGGAGGAATAATAACACAAGGGGATAAAGATGGAGGATGAATAATAACACAAGGGGATAAAGATGGAGGGGGAATAATAGCACAAGGGGATAATGATGGAGGAGGAATAATAACACAAGGGGATAAAGATGGAGGAGGAATAATAGTACAAGGGGATAAAGATGGAGGAGGAATAATGACACAACGGGATAAAGATGGAGGAGGAGGAATAATACACAGGGGGTTAAAGATGGAGGAGGAATAATAACACAAGGGGATAAAGATGGAGGAGGAATAATAACACAGGGGGATAAAGATGGAGGAGGGAATAATAGCACAAGGGGATAAAGATGGAGGAGGAAAAATAACACAAGGGGATAAAGATGGAGGAGGGAATAATAGCACAAGGGGATAAAGATGGAGGAGGAATAATAACACAAGGGGATAAAAATGGAGGAGGAATAATAGTACAAGGGGATGAAGATGGAGGAGGAATAATAACACAAGGGGATAAAGATGGAGGAGGAGGAATAATAACACAGGGGGATAAAGATGGAGGAGGAATAATAACACAGGGGATAAAGATGGAGGAGGAGGAATAGTAACACAGGGATAAAGATGGAAGAAGAATAATAACACAGGGGGATAAAGATGGAGGAGGAATAATAACACAAGGGGATAAAGATGGAGGAAGAATAATAACACAAGGGGATAAAGATGGAGGAGGAATAATGGCACAAGGGGATCAGATGGAGGGGGGAATTATGGGTCAAGGGGATAAAGATGGAGGAGGAATAATAGCACAGGGGGATAAAGATGGAGGAGGAATAATAACACAAGGGGATAAAGATGAAGGAGGAATAATAACACAAGGGGATCAAGATGGAGGGGGGAATAATAACACAAGGGGATAAAGATGGAGGAGGAATAATAACACAAAGGAATAAAGATGGAGGAGGAATAATAACACAAGGGGATAAAGATGAAGGGGGAATAATAACACAAGGGGATAAAGATGGAGGAGGAGGAATAATAACACAAGGGGATAAAGATGGAGGGGGAATAATAACACAAGGAGATAAAAATGGAGGAGGAATAATAGTACAAGGGAATAAAGATGGAGGAAGAGGAATAATAACACAGGGGGATAAAGATGGAGGAGGAATAATAACACAAGGGGATAAAGATGGAGGAGGAATAATAACACAAGGGGATAAAGATGGATGGGGAATAATAGCACAAGGGGATAATGATGGAGGAGGAATATTAACACAAGGGGATAAAGATGGAGGAGGAATAATAGTACAAGGGGATAAAGATGGAGGAGGAATAATAACACAAGGGGATAAAGATGGAGGAGGGGGAATAATACACAGGGGGATAAAGATGGAGGAGGAATAATAACACAAGGGGATAAAGATGGAGGAGGAATAATAACACAGGGGGATAAAGATGGAGGAGGGAATAATAGCACAAGGGGATAAAGATGGAGGAGGAAAAATAACACAAGGGGATAAAGATGGAGGAGAGAATAATAGCACAAGGGGATAAAGATGGAGGAGGAATAATAACACAAGGGGATAAAGATGGAGGAGGAATAATAGTACAAGGGGATGAAGATGGAGGAGGAATAATAACACAGGGGGATAAAGATGGAGGAGGAATAATAACACAAGGGGATAAAGATGGAGGGGGAATAATAACACAAGGGGAAAAGATGGAGGAGGAATAATAACACAGGGTGATAAAGATGGAGGAGGAATAATAACACAAGGGGATAAAGATGGAGGAGGAATCATAACACAAGGGGATAAAGATGGAGGAGGAATAATGGCACAAGGGGATCAGATGGAGGGGGTATAATGGGTCAAGGGGATAAAGATGGAGGAGGAATAATAACACAAGGGGATAAAGATGGAGGAGGAATAATAACACAGGGGATAAAGATGGAGGAGGAATAATAACACAAGGGGATAAAGATGGAGGGGGGAATAATGACACAAGGGGATAAAGATGGAGGAGGAATAATGACACAAAGGGATAAAGATGGAGGAGGAGGAATAATAACACAAGGGGATAAAGATGGAGGGGGAATAATAACACAAGGGGATAAAGATGGAGGGGGGGAATAATAACACAAGGGGATAAAGATGGAGGAGGAATAATGGGTCAAGGGGATAAAGATGGAGGAGGAATAATAACACAGGTGGATAAAGATGGAGGAGGAATAATAACACAAGGGGATAAAGATGGAGGGGGGGAATAATAACACAAGGGGATAAAGATGGAGGAGGAATAATAGTACAAGGGGATAAAGATGGAGGAGGAATAATAACACAGGGGGATAAAGATGGAGGAGGAATAATAACACAAGGGGATAAAGATGGAGGAGGAATAATAACACAAGGGGATAAAGATGGAGGGGGGGGAATAATAACACAAGGGGATAAAGATGGAGGGGGGGAAGAATAACACAAGGGGATAAAGATGGAGGAGGAATAATAACACAGGGGGATAAAGATGGAGGGGGAATAATAACACAGGGGGATAAAGATGAAGGAGGAATAATAACACAGGGGATAAAGATGGAGGGGGAATAATAACACAAGGGGATAAAGATGGAGGAGGAATAATAACACAGGGGGATAAAGATGGAGGAGGAGGAATAATAACACGGGGATAAAGATGGAGGAGGAATAATAACACAAGGGGATAAAGATGGAGGGGGGAATAATGGGACAACGGGATAAAGATGGAGGAGGAATAATAACACAGGGGGATAAAGATGGAGGAGGAATAATGGCACAAGGGGATAAAGATGGAGGAGGAATAATAACACAGGGGGATAAAGATGGAGGAGGAATAATGGAAAAAGGATATAAAGATGGAGGGGGGAATAATAACACAAGGGGATAAAGATGGAGGAGGAATAATAACACAAGGGGATAAAGATGGAGGAGGAAAAATAACACAAGGAGATAAAGATGGAGGAGGAATAATGGCACAAGGGGATCAGATGGAGGGGGGAATAATGGATCAAGGGGATAAAGATGGAGGAGGAATAATAACACAGGGGGATAAAGATGAAGGAGGAATATTAACACAAGGGGATAAAGATGGAGGGGGGGAATAATAACACAAGGGGATAAAGATGGAGGAGGAATAATAACACAAGGGGATAAAGATGGAGGAGGAGGAATAATAACACAAGGGGATAAAGATGGAGGAGAATTAACAACACAAGGGGATAAAGATGGAGGGGGGGACAATTAACCCTACCCCCTCCATATTAATTCCCTTGTGTTATTATTCCCCCTCCAATTTTATCCCCTTGTGTTATTATTCCTCCTCCATCTTTATCCCCTTGCGCCATTATTCCCCCTCCATCTTTATCCCCTTGTGTTATTATTCCTCCTCCATCTTTATCCCCTTGTGTTATTATTCCTCCTCCATCTTTATCCCCTTGTGTTATTATTCCTCCTCCATCTTTATCCCCATGTGTTATTATTCCCTCCTTCATCTTTATCCCCTTGTGTTATTATACCTCCACCATCTTTATCCCCTTGCGCCATTATTCCCCCTCCATCTTTATCCCCTTGTGTTATTATTCCTCCTCCATCTTTATCCCCTTGTGTTATTATTCCTCCTCCATCTTTATCCCATTGTGTTATTATTCCTCCTCCATCTTTATCCCCATGTGTTATTATTCCTCCTCCATCTTTATCCCCTTGTGTTATTATTCCTCCTCCATCTTTATCCCCTTGTGTTATTATTCCCTCCTCCATCTTTATCCCCTTGTGTTATTATACCTCCTCCATCTTTATCCCCTTGCGCCATTATTCCCCCTCCATCTTTATCCCCTTGTGTTATTATTCCTCCTCCATCTTTATCCCCTTGTGTTATTATTCCTCCTCCATCTTTATGCCATTGTGTTATTATTCCTCCTCCATCTTTATCCCCATGTGTTATTATTCCTCCTCCATCTTTATCCCCTTGTGTTATTATTCCTCCTCCATCTTTATCCCCTTGTGTTATTATTCCCTCCTCCATCTTTATCCCCTTGTGTTATTATACCTCCTCCATCTTTATCCCCTTGCACCATTATTCCCCCTCCATCTTTACCCCTTGCACCATTATTCCCCCTTACTCTGATCCCCTTTTGCCATATCGGATAATAATGGTACAAGGGGATTAATATGGAGGATGGGGGGGTTGATTATCCCTCCCTCCATCTTATTCCCCTTGTGTCATTATTTCCCCCTCCATCTTATTCCCCTTGTGTCATTATTCCCCCCTCCATCTTATTCCTCTTGTGTCATTATTCCCCCTCCCTCTGATCCCCTTTTGCCATTTCCCCCCCCTCCATCTTTATCCCCTTGTGCCATTATTATCCAATATGGCAAAAGGGGATCATAGGAAGGGGGAATGGCACAAGGGGCATTAAGATGGAAGGGGAGAGGGATAATGGCGGAGGGGGGATGGTGATTAATAAAGCACAAGGCATTAAGATGGAGGGGGGAGAGGGATAAAGCACCAGGCATTAAGATGGAGGGGGGGAGAGGGATAAATCACCAGGCATTAAGATGGAGGGGGGAGAGGGATAAAGCACCAGGCATTAAGATGGAGGGGGGAGAGGGATAAAGCACCAGGCATTAAGATGGAGGGGGAAGAGGGATAATGGCGGAGGGGGGATGAGGGAGAAATAAAGCACAAGGCATTAAAATGTAATGCCTTGTGCTTTATTACTTCCCCACCCCCGCCGCCATTATCCCTCTGCCCCTCTATCTTAATGCCTGGTGCTTTATCCCTCTCATTTTCCCTATTTCACCCCCAAAAAGTATTTTAAAAAAATGTATCTACATATTTGGTATCACCGCGTGCGTAAATATCCGAACTATTAAATATAATGTTAATGATACCGTACGGTGAACGTAAAAAAAATTAAAAAGTCAAAAATTGCTGCTTTTTTATAACATTTTATTCCCAAAAAATTGATAAAAAGTGAATTAAAAGTTTTATATAAGCAAATATGGTATCAATAAAAAGTGCAGATCACAGCGCCAAAAAATGACCCCTCATACCACTGCTTTTACAGAAAAATGAAAAAGTATTTTAAACGTACCAATTTGGTTAAAAAGTTTTCAATTTTTTTTTTGCGCTACAGCAATAGAAAAGTATGTAATCATGGGTATAATTTTAATCATATTGACCCAAAGAATAAAGAACACATGTCATTTTTATCGTAATTTGTACGGTGTGAAAACGAAACCTTCCAAAATTAGCAAAATTGAGGTTTTCTTTTTAATTTGCGCCATATATTTTTTGGTAAAGTTAGTGATGGCATTACAACGGACAACTGGTCGCGCAAAAACCATCTGACATCAGAGCACTCCTACCATCGCTGATACTGTGAGTGCTAGGAGCGCACAGGGAAATACAGCTGATGTTGGCTGGTGCAGCTCCCGGGATCGCCGCCGCATCAGCCCTCACTCCGCCGCTCATATAGCCGCTGGCCAATGTTCACATGTCTCCCTCCCATAGCTGCCTGCCCCACCACTCACATGTTCACCCACCACCACTCATATCTCTGCCTACCCGCCGCTTACATCTACCCCAGGGTTGGCAATACTACAATTCCCAGCATGCCCTGACAGTGTGGTCATGCCGGGAAATGTCATTTTGCTAATGCTAAGGGAGTTGTAACCATCTGCCTGCTCACATCTCCCCTAGCATTAGCAAAACTAAACCTCCCAGCATGTCCTAACATACTGAGGGAGGGGGCTGAGGCCTGCACAGTGAGGCTACGCCCCCTCCCTTGGAGAGGAATTCAAGCAAGTGAGCAACAATAAAAGTTTAATAGAAAAAAAAAATAGGTGCTAGACACATAACAATTAGATGTACATGTCAGGATTAGGTACTGAGCAATATATTTAAAACAATAATAATAATTTTGTTGGATCTGACAGGTACGCTTTAAAGGCTTTTATGCCAGGAATAGTTGAGGGTATTGGATATAAATTGGTGGGGTCATCAATATCACTCATGTTATTCCATATTTTCTGGAGGGGTTTCTGTTCTCTTTCACCGAAAATGTGAAGAGAGGGAAGTAGTAATAGATAGGGAGGGCAGATTTATTATTTTGTATGTTAAAATAGACAGATCATGTAATGGCATTTGTTTATAATCCACCCCCTTTTAGGTAAACAAGATAATAAGCGAAATAAGAAATAATTACATCTTAAATATTGTTGTATTGTTCTAATGATTGTAATAAAATTAAATAAATACATTTTATTATTATTAAATCATCAAAGATGATCAAAATGGAGTCACATCAGGTTCTGTTCATAGCAGACACGTAACCATGGCAACTCCAAGAACCAAAGAGTCGATGTGACATCATGTGATGTCATCATAGAACTCTGGAGGCATTACATTGCTCTGACAGCGCCCAGACCTTCATTCTGTAGATTGTTACAGAGCGATTTGCTATACTTTTGCAGTATTTGCCTTTTGTGCCTTTTTCTTCATCTGCTATGGAGATTAAAGGATTGGGGTTCATCCCCCTCTTCATGGCCCTCTGGTGTATGGTCTGGATCTCCACCAGCTACACCATCACCATCATCCAAGGCCATACTACTTCCCCCCTGATCTATATCAGTGATATGGGGGTTTTCTTTCCTGAACAGATCCCATTCTGTATGGGATTTATAGGGATGGCCATTGCCTCTGTGGGTCTGGCATGGCTGAATTATAGATTCATCTTGTTCCATCGTGAAGCCTTTGGACCCCGTCAGCTATTGATCCAGAAGACCCTACTAGTCATCGCTTGGTCATCCTGTGTCATGACTATCATCATGTCATTATTTTCAACAACAGACTACCCGATGATTCATCGCATCGCTGCCATCGCTACATTCATCTATGCTGGAATATACAACATGTGGCAATCCATCCTCCTGTACAAAGTACCGGGAGCATCAAGAGTCATCTGCCATGTAAGAGCCATCTTCTCTTCTATGGCTCTTGCCTGTGTCTTTCTTATTATAGGAACTGGGTTTGTTGTATACATCCAACTGTTTGCTGGAGAATGTGAAGAGATGATTGAAGCCTTTGTCAAAATCATCGAGTGGTCAATTCTGGTCCTCATCCTGCTGACGAATGTGACTTTCTATTCCACCATGGAACACCTATTGTTCACCATGTCCAGGAACACCTGCAGCATCTCCCTAAGGGTTCGGATCGATGCCTTTGGGGTATAGAGGACCATGCAGAACATCATAAGAACCTGTCATCTGTATGTTGGAGTTGAAATTTCACGCCACAGCCCAGAACTTACTACTAAAACAACTAGAACTGCGGCAACTCTAGAGATAAAGACCTAGAGCCAAGAAATCCAACGGCACCAACCTCTCTCCATAACAGCAAGATGGAGGAATAGAACAGATTGTTATGTTCTTATAGTAAATGTCTTATTTAAAAAATGCATAAATAAATGAAAAAATTATGCAAACCTTCTGTTCTTCTTTGTAGTCCTAAACTCCTTAGATGTATAGGAATATGTGTACCTTAATTTTTATTGGGACTGCACAATATGTCGCAATCACATCAGGAATTTTGCGGTTTGTGATATAGCGATTTCATCCATTGCAAAATGTTGCAATAATCTAGATGGTGCTGGGAGGAGAAACAATGAGCCACATGCTTGAGGGGCTGCACAGCACGGGAGCCGACAAACAGGTGAAACACACCTGCCACCACAGGCTTGCCTCCCCTGCGGTGCGGCCTGACCCCTCCAGCGAGCGTCTCCCTGTTTCTCCTCCCAGCAGTGCCTAGCGCTGGAAGGAGGTGTCCTAACCCCTCCCCAACTGGCCGCTGCTGTATATATGTGGTGCAGCCGTGCAATGGGTATATAAAGCAAACTCAGGAGTGGAGCTCGCTTTATACTGGCTAATGCTGTGCAATATCGATCAGGTGAGTTCCAACATTAACCCTTAAGATGCCTCAATTAAAGTTGGTTGCATCAAACAAGTACTGGTAGCTCAATGGAATTTGATCGGGACAGGAGCGGCAAATTTACGGGATCCTGATCAGCTGAGAGAACGGGCCGAGGGTCTCTACCTGCCTCTTTCCTGTCCGATCAGCGCTCCTATATTGCAGACAGCCTCTGCAGCATGTACTAATGGAGCGCTGAAAGATTAATTACACTAACAGATACAAAAACTTTTTATATAGAACAACCAAGAGAGAAAAAATCAGACCTGTCACTGGCTAGGCAAGGTAATGTGCTAAGAAAAGGACATCCCTACTGCAGGAAAGAACAAGGAAAAACTTATTGCTGATCTTGTGGAGTATGATGCCCGTGCAGAAAAGCTGAGTGACATGAGACAAAGTCCTACAGCTGGAACTGCCATCCAAGGACTGATATCTCCTGGGGAATACAACATTACTCCCCATCAGGACAGTACTCCACATGAGGTCTTGTACTCTTATATGCGGACTGCCTTGCATCACCTTGGGAATGTGGATGCTAATATGAAACTCCAATTGCTTCTCCAGTACCAAACTGCAGAGAGAGAGGCGGTAGAGAAAGAGGCCCAGTGGCGGCATGAACTGGAGGTTCTGAGGCTGAGAGGGGATGCTTTATCTGCACGCAGTGATGTACAGGATCAAGGAGACCACATACCCCGCTTGGAACATTTCCCCATGTTGGAGAAAGATGGTGATCTGGATGTTTTCCTGAGGGGATTTGAAAAGGTTTGCCAGCAGTTCCATCTACCTAAGGAACAGTGGGGACGATATCTAACCCCATGGCTGCGAGGGAAAGCTCTGGATGTGTTTGCTTCGCTTCCCTCTGAAAGTGACCAGGACTATGAGGCAATAAAATCTGCCCTGCTAAAAAGTTTTAATCTGACTCCAGAGGCTTATCGGAAAAAGTTTCAGACTTTGCAACAAAGTGCCACAGAAAGTTGCACTCAACATGCAGGTCAGCTAAGGACTGCATTCAGGCAATGGACTGGGGGCCTACAAGTCACTACCTATGAGGCCCTGGAGGACTTGATGGTCCTGGATCAGTTTCTCCGAACACGGAGCTTTGAAGCCAGAGAGTGGATATTGGACCGCAAGCCCAAGACAGCAACGGAAGAAGCAGAACTTGGGGATGACTTTGCCAACAACCGGGCACCAACAGCAAAGCGTGGCTCTGCACAAGCTGGAGCAAGTACCTGGAGGAGAGCCACACACCCACAGAGCACAACCAGCAGCACCAAGCCAGCCGGAAAATTCTTGCCATCAGCACCAAAAGCAACAGGAGCCACATTGGGTCAGGGGGACACCCGCCGATGTTACAGATGCAACAATATTGGGCACCTGAGTGCCACTTGCCCCAACAAAAAGACTTCTTCACCAGTAGCTGGAGGACACACAGCCATTCTTCTGGTGTCTGGAGCAGTGGAGAAAAGAGCAGATAACCTGCAGAGTGTAACTGTGGGTGACCGGGTGACAGTGGGTTTGCGAGATTCTGGAGCCTCCTTTACCTTGGTGCGGCCTGAAGTGGTGGATACAGAGGACATCATCCCTGGAAGAACCATGGCTTTAAAAGGAATTGGAGGTGTGCGGCCTGCTGTGCCCATGGCTCGTGTGTACCTGGATTGGGGTACAGGCCAAGGTTTGCGGGAGGTGGGGGTCTCTGAGGACATCCCTGTTAATGTTCTGCTGGGGAATGATTTGGGTCGGATGCTCTGTCATTATGCTCCAGAGGACACTACCTGCACACCGGAAGGGCTAGGAGAGAGCCCTGTTCATTCTGAGGTACTGTGCGAGACTTTGGGAGACACTGCAAAATGTGGTAACTGGTTTACCTGTGACTGAACCAGTAATGTTTTCCAAAAGTGAAGTGGGGGTGTATTGTGAAACGTGGTAACTGGGAGGGAGTGCTGGGGATTGATAAATGTTTACCTGTGACTGAACCAGTAATGTTTTCCAAAAGTGAAATGGGGTGTATTGTAAAATGTGGTGACAATGCATTGCCAATGCCAAAACCTAGTGGAGATGGGCTAGGGGGAGGGGTTGGTGTGCCCCTGGTGACATTTAAGGATGAGGGACCAGCAGTGAGTGATATGTCCCAATCCTGTGAGCCTAAGGAGGATGAGGAGGGAAGGAGTGATAGCCCTGTGTATGATGCCTGTAACATTGTTATGTCTAGAACTGAGGGAGAGGAAGGTGGAGATGCTAGTTCACCTGAGGGAAATGTGCTCCCTGATGCCCCAAGATGGGGGGAGGGAAATGAGCGTTTCCGGGAAGCTCTGCGCAGTGCCCCTTCCCTTGAAGGGCTGAGACAACGTGCTGAACAGCCTGGTGCTGACACAGATGGGCATCGGGTATATTGGGAAAATGATATCTTGTACTGGGAGTCCCTTTCCAAAGGCATGCTAGGGGCCCAGGAGAGAGAGAGACTGTTAGTGGTTCCTAGGCAGTACAGGAAAGAGCTGCTGAGGTTGGCCCATGAGGCCCCCTGGCAAGACATTTGGGAGTGGCCTATGCGGTCATAGAGAAGGAATGTCTAGCTGTGGTCTGGGCTTTGCAAAAATTACAGCCATACCTGTATGGCAGGGATTTTACTGTCATGACTAATCACAACCCTCTACATTGGTTGGACAGAGTGTCCGGTAACAATGGCACCTTGAAACAAATGCTAAAAACATTTGTAGAATCGGAGGGCAGAGACTGGGAAAAGTATTTACCCCATCTGTTGTTTGCTTACAGGGAGGTACCCCAAGAGTCTACAGGTTACTCGTCCCTTGGAGTTATTATATGGTCACAATGTGCGGGGATCCGGAGATTTAGTTAGGGAAGAATGGGAAGGGGGGCTACCTGCCCCTGAGACTTCTGTGGTGGAGTATGTTCTGAGATTCAGGGACAGGATGCAGACATTGACTGGGCTGGTACATGACAACCTCATAGCAGCACAGTCCAGGCAGAAGTACTGGTATGATCACAATGCAAGGGACCGGGTCTATGAAGTGGGACAGAAGGTAATGGTTCTAAACCCCAACTGGCAGAATAAGTTGCAGGCTGCCTGGGAGGGTCCCTTCCCCCTTTTGCAGTGCCTAGAACCCACCACATATGTAGTTGCCCTTGATGAGAAAGGTCAGAGGCAGAGACAGTACCACATTAATATGACATACTATGACCCTGAGAAGGTGGTACTCAGTGTATGCAGTGCACCAGAGGAAGGGCTGGGTAGTGATCCCCTACTGGACCTAGTGGAGGAAGCTAAGGGATCCCTTCAGGATGTGGAGATCAATCCACAGCTCTTAGCTGCAAAGAAAAGGCAGCTAAATGAGGAAATAGGCCCCTTCAGTACCATATTTGCCTGGGAATGCAGGGCCTGTGGTGTCAAGAAAAGAAATAGATGGTTAAGGGAGACAGATCTATCAGCCTGGAGAGGCCAGATCTCTCTGTCTCCATCTTAAGGGGGAGGTGTCAGGCCCAAGGCCTGATTATGGAAACATGCATGTGTTTTATAATTGTATCTGTGTATAAACTAAGACCTGGGGGTGAGGGTCATTCAGACTGTGTGTTTGTGTATTGCATTCTATTGGGGGTCTGGCTGTTTGGTATCTCCTTTGAAGTCATGCACCCTGGTCACCTTATATAATCAAACAGATAAGGGGTCAGGAAGAGAAATGCCCCACCTGGTGGGATCAGAGGGGAGGGGGGGAATGGAGTTTCCCTCCAAAGAAGCAGAGATAAGATAAAAAATGCTGGACTCAACTGTTGTTCAAGGCTGTGCCAAAAAGCTGACAAGAGCTGGACTCTCACTGACAAGGACGACTATACCATCATGCTGTAAGAACTTCATCTTTTGTTTTCTGAACTTGCCTTGCTAAACTCTTTCATACAGGGTCCCGCCGGAGGCCAGGTAAAAGAGAAAGTTAACAACTGTGTGGGCCAGAGGGGGTTTTGGACGAGGTGGGTTATTACTCCCCATCCCCCCTCCGCCATTATCCCTCTCCCCTTCCATCTTAATCCCCTTGTGTCATTCCCCCTTCCTATGATCCCCTTTTGCCATATTGGATAATAATGGCACAAGGGGATTAAGATGGAGGGGGGAAAATGGCAAAAGGGGTTCAGAGTGAGGGGGGATAATGACACAAGGGGAATAAGATGAAGGGGGGAATAATGACACAAGGGGAATAAGATGGAGGGGGGAATAATGACACAAGGGAAATAAGATGGAGGGAGGGATAATCAACCCCCCCCCCCCCACCTCCATATTAATCCCCTTGTACCATTATTATCCAATATGGCAAAAGAGGATCCGAGGAAGGGAGAATAATGGTGCAAGGGGATAAAGATGCAGGGGGAAAAATGGCGCAAGGGGATAAAGATGGAGGAGGAATAATAACACAAGGGAATAAAGATGGAGGAGGAATAATAACACAAGGGGATAAAGATGGAGGAGGAATAATAACACAAGGGGATAAAGATGGAGGAGGAATAATAACACAAGGGGATAAAGATGGAGGGGGAATAATGGCGCAAGGGGATAAAGATGGAGGAGGAATAATAACACAAGGGGATTAATATGGAGGGGGGAGGGTTGATTATCCCCCCTCCATCTGTATCCCCTTGTGTTGTTATTCCTCCTCCATCTTTATCCCCTTGTGTTATTATTCCCCCTCCATCTTTATCCCATTGTACTATTATTCCTCCTCCATCTTTATCCCCTTGTGTTATTATCCCTCCCTCAATCTTTATCCCCTTGTCCCATTATTCCCCCCTCCATCTGATCCCCTTTTGCCATATTGAATGATAATGGTACAAGGGGATAAAGATGGAGGGGGGAAAATGGCAAAAGGGGTTCAGAGGGAGGGGGAATAATGACACAAGGGGATAAAGATGGAGGAGGAACAATAACACAAGGGGATAAAGATGGAGGGGGAATAATGGGAAAAGGGGATAAAGATGGAGGAGGATTAATAACACAAGTGGATAAAGATGGAGGGGGAATAATGGGACAAGGGGATAAAGATGAAGGAGGAATAATAACACAAGGGGATAAAGATGGAGGGGGAATAATGGGATAAGGGGATAAAGATGGAGGAGGAATAATAACACAAGAGGATAAAGATGGAGGAGGAAAAATAACACAAGGGGATAAAGATGGAGGGGGAATAATGGGACAAGGGGATAAAGATGGAGGAGGAATAATAACACAAGGGGATAAAGATGGCGGGGGAATAATGGGACAAGGGGATAAAGATAGAGAAGGAATAATAACACAAGGGGATAAACATGAAGGAGGGAATAATAACACAAGGGGATAAAGATGGAGGAGGAATAATAACACAAGGGGATAAAGATGGAGGGGGAATAATGGGACAAGGGGATAAAGATGGAGGAGGAATAATAACACAAGGGGATAAAGATGGAGGAGGGAATAATAACACAAGGGGATAAAGATGGAGGGGGGAATAATAACACAAGGGGATAAAGATGGAGGAGGAATAATGACACAAGGGGATAAAGATGGAGGAGGGATGCATTAGTATAAAGGTAAGAACATGCCTTTTGTCCGCGGGTACCCCTCGCGCGCAAGTACCGTGCGAGGGGGTACCCGCGGACATACTTTCAGCCTTTGGGGGTACAGTCGCCAAAAAGGTTGAGAACCACTGAAATATAGGATAGTTAATTTAACCCTTAACTACTTCCATTTGTGAAGGTCGGGGGTTTTGTTTAAAGTTCCATGCAAATCAATGGGAAATGTATGTTCTCACATAACTTCCATATGGCTGGAGATATTTCAATACCTGGTACACATATTACAGGTCGGGATATGAGGACGGGATGGGAGGTCGAGATAGGAGGTCAAGATAGGAGGTCAAGATAGGAGGACTGGATGGTTGGGTTAGGAGGTCGAGTAAGGAGGTCGGGATATGAGGACGGGATATGAGGTGGAGATAGGAGGACGGGATAGGAGGTCGAGTAAGGAGGTCGGGATATGAGGTCGGGATAGGAGGTAGAGATAGGATGACGGGATAGGGGGTTGAGATAGGAGGACGGGATTGGAGGTCGGGATAGGAGGACGGGATAGGAGGTCGAGATAGGAGGTCGGGATAGGAGGTCAAGATAGGGGGATGGGATAGGAGGTCGAGATAGGAGGTCAAAATAGGAGGTCAACATAGGAGGACGGGATAGGAGGTCGAGTAAGGAGGTCGGGATATGAGGTCGGGATAGGAGGTGGAGATAGGATGACAGGATAGGGGGTTGAGATAGGAGGACAGGATTGGAGGTCGGGATAGGAGGACGGGATAGGAGGTCGAGATAGGAGGTCGGGATAAGAGGTGGAGATAGGATGACAGGCTAGGGGGTTGAGATAGGAGGACGGGATAGGAGGTCAAGATAGGGGGATGGGATAAGAGGTCGAGATAGGAGGTCAAAATAGGAGGTCAACATAGGAGGACGGGATAGGAGGACTGGATAGGAGGTCGGGATAGGAGGTCGAGATAGGAGGTCGAGATAGGAGGTCAAAATAGGAGGTCAAAATAGGAGGTCAACATAGGAGGACGGGATAGGAGGACGGGATAAGAGGTCAGGATAGGAGGTCAGGATAGGAGGTCGGGATAGGAGGTCGGGATAGGAGGTCAAGATAGGAGGACGGGATAGGAGGTTGAGAAAGGAGGTCGGGATAAGAGGTGGAGATAGGAGAATGGGATAGGGGGTTGAGATAGGAGGTCAGGATAGGAGGACGGGATAGGAGGTCGGGATAGGAGCACGGGATAGGAGGTCGAGATAGGAGGACGGGATAGGAGGTCAGGATAGGAGGTCGGGATAGGAGGTCGGGATAGGAGGTCGGGATAGGAGGATGGGATAGGAGGACGGGATAGGAGGTTGAGATAGGAGGTCAAGATAGGAGGACAGGACAGGAGGACGGGATAGGAGGATGGAATAGGAGGTCGGGATAGGAGGACTGGATAGGAGGTTGGGATAAGAGTTCGGGATAGGAGGTCGGGATATGAGAACGAGATGTGAGGATGGGATATGAGGTTGGGATTTGATGACGGGATAGGAGGTCTGGATATGAGGACAGGATATGAGGTTGGGATAAGACAACAATATATGATGAGGGGATATGAAGCCAAAAGCTTCCTCTTTTGTTTATTTTCCTCCCCAACAAGGATCAGGAAGGAAAAACTGGGCAACGCCGGGTATTCAGCTAGTTAATATATATATATATATATATATATATATATATATATATATAAAATGTAATGTGTGTGTATGTATGTGTGTGTGTGTATGTTCCAGCATCACGTCCAAACGGCTAAAGATATTAACGTGAAATTTGGCACACGTTACTTATATGTCAACAACAAATATAGGATAGGTGATTTAACCCTTACCCCCCCCCCCATTTGCCAGGGTTGGGGTTTTTGTTTAAACCCTTAACGACGCAGGAGGTAAATGTACATCATGGTGAGATGGTACTTAACGCACCAGGACATACATTTATGTCCTATACATAACCGCAAGCATCGGAGCGATGCCCGGATCATGCACTGCATGTCCCGGCTGCTGATAGCGCGGATGTCTGCCATTAACCCCTCAGATGACGTGATCAATACAGATCACGGCATCTGCAGAATTGGGGGTCACTAAAATGGATGATCGGATTGAGTGCAGCGAGGCCGCGGCGATCCAATCATCCAGAACAGCAGATGGAGGTCCCCTCACCTGCCTCCGCTGCCTTCCATGGGTCGACCAGAGTAGAAGATGACCAATAACTCTGATCGGTGCTATGCCCTATGAATAGCACTGAACAATATTAGCAATCGAATGATTGCTATTAATAGTCCCCTATGGCAGTGGTTCTCAACCTTTTTGGCGACTGTACCCCCAAAGGCTGAAAGTATGTCCGCGGGTAACCCCTCGCACGGAACTTGCGCGCGAGGGGTACCCGCGGACAAAAGGCGTGTTCTTACCTTTATATTAATGCATCCCTCCTCCATCTTTATCCCCTTGTGTCATTATTCCTCCTCCATCTTTAGCCCCTTGTGTCATTATTCCTCCTCCATCTTTTTCCCCTTGTGTCATTATTCCTCCTCAATCTTTATCCCCTTGTGTTATTATTCCGCCTCCATCTTTATCCCCTTGTCCCATTATTCCCCCTCCATCTTTATCCCCTTATGTTATTATTCCTCCTCCATCTTTATCCCCTTGTCCCATTATTCCCCTCCATCTTTATCCCCTTGTGTTATTATTCCTCCTCCATCTTTATCCCCTTGTCCCATTATTCCCCTCCATCTTTATCCCCTTGTGTTATTATTCCTCCTCCATCTTTATCCCCTTGTGTTATTATTCCTCCTCCATCTTTATCCCCTTGTGTTCTTATTCCCCCCTCCATCTTTATCCCCTTGTGTTATTATTCCCTCCTCCATCTTTATCCCCTTGCGATATTATTCCTCCTCCATCTTTATCCCCTTGTCCCATTATTCCCTCCTCCATCTGATCCCCGTGTGCCATTATTCCTCCTCCATCTTTATCCCCTTGTGTTATTATTCCTTCTCCATCTTTATCCCCTTGTGTTAATATTCCTCCTCCATCTTTATCCCCTTGTGTTATTATTCCCCCCTCCATCTTTATCCCCTTGTGTTATTATTCCCCCTCCATCTTTATCCCCTTGTGTTATTATTCCTCCTCGATCTTTATCCCCTTGTCCCATTATTCCCCCTCCATCTTTATCCCCTTGTGTTATCATTTCTCCTCCATCTTTATTCCCTTGTCCCATTATTCCCCTCCATCTTTATCCCCTTGTGTCATTATTCCCCCTCCATCTTTATCCCCTTGTACTATTATCATCCAATATGGCAAAAGGGGATCAGATGGAGGGGGGAATTATGGGACAAGGGGATAAAGATGGAGGGAGGGATAAGAACACAAGGGGATAAAGATGGAGGAGGAATAATAGTACAATGGGATAAAGATGAAGGAGGAATAATAACACAAGGGGATAAAGATGGAGGAGGAATAATAACACAAGGGGATAAAGATGGAGGAGGAATAATAGCACAAGGGGATAAAGATGGAGGAGGAATAATAACACAAGGGGATAAAGATGGAGGAGGGAATAATAGCACAAGGGGATAAAGATGGAGGAGGAATAATAACACAAGGGGATAAAGATGGAGGAGGAGGAATAATAACACAAGGGGATAAAGATGGAGGGGGAATAATAACACAAGGGGATAAAAATGGAGGAGGAATAATAGTACAAGGGAATAAAGATGGAGGAGGAGGAATAATAACACAGGGGGATAAAGATGGAGGAGGAATAATAACACAAGGGGATAAAGATGGAGGAGGAATAATAACACAAGGGGATAAAGATGGAGGGGGAATAATAGCACAAGGGGATAATGATGGAGGAGGAATAATAACACAAGGGGATAAAGATGGAGGAGGAATAATAGTACAAGGGGATAAAGATGGAGGAGGAATAATAACACAAGGGGATAAAGATGGAGGAGGAGGAATAATACACAGGGGGATAAAGATGGAGGAGGAATAATAACACAAGGGGATAAAGATGGAGGAGGAATAATAACACAGGGGGATAAAGATGGAGGAGGGAATAATAGCACAAGGGGATAAAGATGGAGGAGGAAAAATAACACAAGGGGATAAAGATGGAGGAGGGAATAATAGCACAAGGGGATAAAGATGGAGGAGGAATAATAGTACAAGGGGATGAAGATGGAGGAGGAATAATAACACAGGGGATATAGATGGAGGGGGAATAATAACACAACGTGATAAAAATGGAGGAGGAATAATAACACAGGGGGATAAAGATGGAGGAGGAGGAATAATAACATGGGGATAAAGATGGAGGAGGAATAATAACACAGGGGGATAAAGATGGAGGAGGAATAATGGCACAAGGGGATAAAGATGGAGGAGGAATAATAACACAGGGGGATAAAGATGGAGGAGGAATAATGGCACAAGGGGATAAAGATGGAGGGGGGAATAACAACAACAGGGGATAAAGATGGAGGGGGGAATAACAACAACAGGGGATAAAGATGGAGGAGGAATAATAACACAAGGGGATAAATATGGAGGAAGAATAATAACACAAGGGGATAAAGATGGAGGAGGAATAAAAACACGGGGATAAAGATGGAGGAGGGAATAATAGCACAAGGGGATAAAGATGGAGGAGGAATAATAACACAAGGGGATAAAGATGGAGGAGGGAATAATAGCACAAGGGGATAAAGATGGAGGAGGAATAATAACACAAGGGGATAAAGATGGAGGGGGGAATAATAACACAAGGGGATAAAGATGGAGGAGGAATAATGACACAAAGGGATAAAGATGGAGGAGGAGGAATAATAACACAAGGGGATAAAGATGGAGGGGGAATAATAACACAAGGGGATAAAGATGGAGGAGGAATAATAGTACAAGGGGATAAAGATGGAGGAGGAGGAATAGTAACACAGGGGGATAAAGATGGAGGAGGAATAATAACACAAGGGGATAAAGATGGAGGAGGAATAATAACACAAGGTGATTAAAATGGAGGAGGAATAATAGTACAAGGGGATAAAGATGGAGGAGGAATAATAACACAGGTGGATAAAGATGGAGGAGGAGGAATAATAACACGGGGATAAAGATGGAGGAAGAATAATAACACAGGGGGATAAAGATGGAGGAGGAATAATAACACAAGGGGATAAAGATGGAGGAGGAATAATAACACAAGGGGATAAAGATGGAGGAGGAATAATGGCACAAGGGGATCAGATGGAGGGGGGAATAATGGGTCAAGGGGATAAAGATGGAGGTGGAATAATAACACAGGGGGATAAAGATGGAGGAGGAATAATAACACAAGGGGATAAAGATGGAGGGGGGGAATAATAACACAAGGGGATAAAGATGGAGGAGGAATAATAACACAGGGGGATAAAGATGGAGGGGGAATAATAACACAGGGGGATAAAGATGGAGGAGGAATAATAACATAGGGGATAAAGATGGAGGAGGAATAATAACACAGGGGGATAAAGATGGAGGAGGAGGAATAATAACACGGGGATAAAGATGGAGGAAGAATAATAACACAGGGGGATAAAGATGGAGGAGGAATAATGGCACAAGGGGATAAAGATGGAGGAGGAATAATGGCACAAGGGGATAAAGATGAAGGGGGAATAATGGGACAACGGGATAAAGATGGAGGAGGAATAATAACACAGGGGGATAAAGATGGAGGAGGAATAATGGAAAAAGGGGATAAAGATGGAGGGGGGAATAATAACACAAGGGGATAAAGATGGAGGAGGAATAATAACACACGGGGATAAAGATGGAGCAGGAAAAATAACACAAGGGGATAAAGATGGAGGAGGAATAATGGGACAAGGGGATAAAGATGGAGGAGGAATAATGGCACAAGGGGATCAGATGGAGGGGGGAATAATGGATCAAGGGGATAAAGATGGAGGAGGAATAATAACACAGGGGGATAAAGATGAAGGAGGAATATTAACACAAGGGGATAAAGATGGAGGAGGAATAATAACACAAGGGGATAAAGATGGAGGAGGAGGAATAATAACACAAGGGGATAAAGATGGAGGAGAATTAACAACACAAGGGGATAAAGATGGAGGGGGGGACAATTAACCCTACCCCCTCCATATTAATCCCCTTGTGTTATTATTCCCCCTCCATCTTTATCCCCTTGCGCCATTATTCCCCCTCCATCTTTATCCCCTTGTGTTATTATTCCTCCTCCATCTTTATCCCCTTGTGTTATTATTCCTCCTCCATCTTTATCCCCTTGTGTTATTATTCCTCCTCCATCTTTATCCCCTTGTGTTATCATTCCCTCCTCCATCTTTATCCCCTTGTGTTATTATATCTCCTCCATCTTTATCCCCTTGCGCCATTATTCCCCCTCCATCTTTACCCCTTGCACCATTATTCCCCCTTACTCTGATCCCCTTTTGCCATATCGGATAATAATGGTACAAGGGGATTAATATGGAGGGTGGGGGGTTGATTATCCCTCCCTCCATCTTATTCCCCTTGTGTCATTATTTCCCCCTCCATCTTATTCCCCTTGTGTCATTATTCCCCCCTCCATCTTATTCCCCTTGTGTCATTATTCCCCCCTCCCTCTGATCCCCTTTTGCCATTTCCCCCCCTCCATCTTAATCCCCTTGTGCCATTATTATCCAATATGGCAAAAGGGGATCATAGGAAGGGGGAATGGCACAAGGGGCATTAAGATGGAAGTGGAGAGGGATAATGGCGGAGGGGGGATGGTGAGTAATAAAGCACAAGGCATTAAGATGGAGGGAGGAGAGGGATAAAGCACCAGGCATTAAGATGGAGGGGGGGGGGGGAGAGGGATAAATCACCAGGCATTAAGATGGAGAGGGGAGAGGGATAAAGCACCAGGCATTAAGATTTAGGGTGGAGAGGGATAAAGCACCAGGCATTAAGATGGAGGGGGGAGAGGGATAATGGCGGAGGGGGGATGAGGGAGAAATAAAGCACAAGGCATTAAAATGTAATGCCTTGTGCTTTATTACTTCCCCCTCCCCCGCCGCCATTATCCCTCTCCCCCTCTATCTTAATGCCTGGTGCTTTATCCCTCTCATTTTCCCTATTTCACCCCCAAAAAGTATTAAAAAAAAATGTATCTACATATTTGGTATCACCGCGTGCGTAAATATCCGAACTATTAAATATAATGTTAATGATACCGTACGGTGAACGTAAAAAAAATTAAAAAGTCAAAAATTGCTGCTTTTTTATAACATTTTATTCCCAAAAAATTGATAAAAAGTGAATTAAAAGTTTTATATAAGCAAATATGGTATCAATAAAAAGTGCAGATCACAGCGCCAAAAAATGACCCCTCATACCACCGCTTTTACAGAAAAATGAAAAAGTATTTTAAACAGTTATCAATTTTTTTTCTGCGCTACAGCAATAGAAAAGTATGTAATCATGGGTATAATTTTAATCATATTGACCCAAAGAATAAAGAACACATGTCATTTTTATCGTAATTTGTACGGTGTGAAAACGAAACCTTCCAAAATTAGCAAAATTGAGGTTTTCTTTTTAATTTGCGCCATATATTTTTTGGTAAAGTTAGTGATGGCATTACAACGGACAACTGGTCGCGCAAAAACCATCTGACATCAGAGCACTCCTACCATCGCTGATACTGTGAGTGCTAGGAGCGCACAGGGAAATACAGCTGATGTTGGCTGGTGCAGCTCCCGGGATCGCCGCCGTATCAGCCCTCACTCCGCCGCTCATATAGCCGCTGGCTAATGTTCACATCTCTCCCTCCCATAGCTGCCTGCCCCACCACTCACATGTTCGCCCACCACCACTCACATCTCTGCCTACCCGCCGCTTACATCTACCCTAGGGTTAGCAATACTACAATTCCCAGCATGCCCTGACAGTGCGGTCATGCCGGGAAATGTCATTTTGCTAATGCTAAGGGAGTTGTAACCATCTGCCTGCTCACATCTCCCCTAGCATTAGCAAAACTACAACTCCCAGCATGTCCTAACATACTAAGGGAGGGGGCTGAGGCCTGCATAGTGAGGCTACGCCCCCTCCCTTGGAGAGGAATTCAAGCAAGTGAGCAACAATAAAAGTTTAATAGAAAAAATAAAATAGGTGCTAGACACATAACAATTAGATGTACATGTCAGGATTAGGTACTGAGCAATATATTTAAAACAATAATAATAATTTTGTTGGATCTGACAGGTACGCTTTAAAGGCTTTTATGCCAGGAATAGTTGAGGGTATTGGATATAAATTGGTGGGGTCATCAATATCACTCATGTTATTCCACATTTTCTAGAGGGGTTTCTGTTCTCTTTCACCGAAAATGTGAAGAGAGGGAAGTAGTAATAGATAGGGAGGGCAGATTTATTATTTTGTATTTTAAAATAGACAGATCATGTGATGGCATTTGTTTATAATCCACCCCCTTTTAGGTAAACAAGATAATAAGGGAAATAAGAAATAATTACATCTTAAATATTGTTATATTGTTCTAATGATTGTAATAAAATTAAATAAATACATTTTATTATTATCAAATCACCAAAGATGATCAAAATGGAGTCACATCAGGTTCTGTTCATAGCAGATACGTAACCATGGCAACTCCAAGAACCAAAGAGTCGATGTGACATCATGTGATGTCATCATAGAACTCTGGAGGCATTACATTGCTCTGACAGCGCCCAGACCTTCATTCTGTAGATTGTTACAGAGCGATTTGCTATACTTTTGCAGTATTTGCCTTTTGTGCCTTTTTCTTCATCTGCTATGGAGATTAAAGGATTGGGGTTCATCCCCCTCTTCATGGCCCTCTGGTGTATGGTCTGGATCTCCACCAGCTACACCATCACCATCATCCAAGGCCATACTACTTCCCCCCTGATCTATATCAGTGATATGGGGGTTTTCTTTCCTGAACAGATCCCATTCTGTATGGGATTTATAGGGATGGCCATTGCCTCTGTGGGTCTGGCATGGCTGAATTATAGATTCATCTTGTTCCATCGTGAAGCCTTTGGACCCCGTCAGCCATTGATCCAGAAGACCCTACTAGTCATCGCTTGGTCATCCTGTGTCATGACTATCATCATGTCATTATTTTCAACAACAGACTACCCGATGATTCATCGCATCGCTGCCATCGCTACATTCATCTATGCTGGAATATACAACATGTGGCAATCCATCCTCCTGTACAAAGTACCGGGAGCATCAAGAGTCATCTGCCATGTAAGAGCCATCTTCTCTTCTATGGCTCTTGCCTGTGTGTTTCTTATTATAGGAACTGGGTTTGTTGTATACATCCAACTGTTTGCTGGAGAATGTGAAGAGATGATTGAAGCCTTTGTCAAAATCATTGAGTGGTCAATTCTGGTCCTCATCCTGCTGACGAATGTGACTTTCTATTCCACCATGGAACACCTATTGTTCACCATGTCCAGGAACACCTGCAGCATCTCCCTAAGGGTTCGGATCGATGCCTTTGGGGTATAGAGGACCATGCAGAACATCATAAGAACCTGTCATCTGTATGTTGGAGTTGAAATTTCACGCCACAGCCCAGAACTTACTACTAAAACAACTAGAACTGCGGCAACTCTAGAGATAAAGACCTAGAGCCAAGAAATCCAACGGCACCAACCTCTCTCCATAACAGCAAGATGGAGGAATAGAACAGATTGTTATGTTCTTATAGTAAATGTCTTATTTAAAAAATGCATAAATAAATGAAAAAATTATGCAAACCTTCTGTTCTTCTTTGTAGTCCTAAACTCCTTAGATGTATAGGAAAATGTGTACCTTAATTTTTATTGGGACTGCACAATATGTCACAATCACATCAGGAATTTTGCGGTTTGTGATATAGCGATTTCATCCATTGTAAAATGTTGCAATAACCTAGATGGTGCTGGGAGGAGAAACAATTAGCCACATGCTTGAGGGGCTGCACAGCACGGGAGCCGACAAACAGGTGAAACGCACCAGCCACCACAGGCTCGCCTCCCCTGCGGTGCGGCCTGACCCCTCCTGCGAGCGTCTCCCTGTTTCTCCTCCCAGCAGTGCCTAGCGCTGGAAGGAGGTGTCCTAACCCCTCCCCAACTGGCCGCTGCTGTATATATGTGGTGCAGCCGTGCAATGGGTATATAAAGCAAACTCAGGAGTGGAGCTCGCTTTATACTGGCTAATGCTGTGCAATATCGATCAGGTGAGTTCCAACATTAACCCTTAAGATGCCTCAATTAAAGTTGGTTGCATCAAACAAGTACTGGTAGCTCAATGGAATTTGATCGGGACAGGGGCGGCAAATTTACGGGATCCTGATCAGCTGAGAGAACGGGCCGAGGGTCTCTACCTGCCTCTTTCCTGTCCGATCAGCGCTCCTATATTGCAGACAGCCTCTGCAGCATGTACTAATGGAGCGCTGAAAGATTAATTACACTAACAGATACAAAAACTTTTTATATAGAACAACCAAGAGAGAAAAAATCAGACCTGTCACTGGCTAGGCAAGGTAATGTGCTAAGAAAAGGGCATCCCTGCTGCAGGAAAGAACAAGGAAAAACTTATTGCTGATCTTGTGGAGTATGATGCCCGTGCAGAAAAGCTGAGTGACATGAGACAAAGTCCTACAGCTGGAACTGCCATCCAAGGACTGATATCTCCTGGGGAATACAACATTACTCCCCATCAGGACAGTACTCCACATGAGGTCTTGTACTCTTATATGCGGACTGCCTTGCATCACCTTGGGAATGTGGATGCTAATATGAAACTCCAATTGCTTCTCCAGTACCAAACTGCAGAGAGAGAGGCGGTAGAGAAAGAGGCCCAGTGGCGGCATGAACTGGAGGTTCTGAGGCTGAGAGGGGATGCTTTATCTGCACGCAGTGATGTACAGGATCAAGAAGACCACAAACCCCGCTTGGAACATTTCCCCATGTTGGAGAAAGATGGTGATCTGGATGTTTTCCTGAGGGGATTTGAAAAGGTTTGCCAGCAGTTCCATCTACCTAAGGAACAGTGGGGACGATATCTAACCCCATGGCTGCGAGGGAAAGCTCTGGATGTGTTTGCTTCGCTTCCCTCTGAAAGTGACCAGGACTATGAGGCAATAAAATCTGCCCTGCTAAAAAGTTTTAATCTGACTCCAGAGGCTTATCAGAAAAAGTTTCAGACTTTGCAACAAAGTGCCACAGAAAGCTGCACTCAACATGCAGGTCAGCTAAGGACTGAATTCAGGCAATGGACTGGGGGCCTACAAGTCACTACCTATGAGGCCCTGGAGGACTTGATGGTCCTGGATCAGTTTCTCCGAACACGGAGCTTTGAAGCCAGAGAGTGGATATTGGACCGCAAGCCCAAGACAGCAACGGAAGAAGAAGAACTTGGAGATGACTTTGCCAACAACCGGGCACCAACAGCAAAGCGTGGCTCTGCACAAGCTGGAGCAAGTACCTGGAGGGGAGCCACACACCCACAGAGCACAACCAGCAGCACCAAGCCAAAAGGAAAATTCTTGCCATCAGCACCAAAAGCAACAGGAGCCACATTGGGTCAGGGGGACACCCGCCGATGTTACAGATGCAACAATATTGGGCACCTGAGTGCCACTTGCCCCAACAAAAAGACTTCTCCACCAGTAGCTGGAGGACACACAGCCATTCTTCTGGTGTCTGGAGCAGTGGAGAAAAGAGCAGATAACCTGCAGAGTGTAACTGTGGGTGACCGGGTGACAGTGGGTTTGCGAGATTCTGGAGCCTCCTTTACCTTGGTGCGGCCTGAAGTGGTGGATACAGAGGACATCATCCCTGGAAGAACCATGGCTTTAAAAGGAATTGGAGGTGTGCGGCCTGCTGTGCCCATGGCTCGTGTGTACCTGGATTGGGGTACAGGCCAAGGTTTGCGGGAGGTGGGGGTCTCTGAGGACATCCCTGTTAATGTTCTGCTGGGGAATGATTTGGGTCGGATGCTCTGTCATTATGCTCCAGAGGACACTACCTGCACACCGGAAGGGCTAGGAGAGAGCCCTGTTCATTCTGAGGTACTGTGCGAGACTTTGGGAGACACTGCAAAATGTGGTAACTGGTTTACCTGTGACTGAACCAGTAATGTTTTCCAAAAGTGAAGTGGGGGTGTATTGAGAAACGTGGTAACTGGGAGGGAGTGCTGGGGATTGATAAATGTTTACCTGTGACTGAACCAGTAATGTTTTCCAAAAGTGAAATGGGGTGTATTGTAAAATGTGGTGACAATGCATTGCCAATGCCAAAACCTAGTGGAGATGGGCTAGGGGGAGGGGTTGGTGTGCCCCTGGTGACATTTAAGGATGAGGGACCAGCAGTGAGTGATATGTCCCAATCCTGTGAGCCTAAGGAGGAGGAGGAGGGAAGGAGTGATAGCCCTGTGTATGATGCCTGTAACATTGTTATGTCTAGAACTGAGGGAGAGGAAGGTGGAGATGCTAGTTCACCTGAGGGAAATGTGCTCCCTGATGCCCCAAGATGGGCGGAGGGAAATGAGCGTTTCCGGGAAGCTCTGCGCAGTGCCCCTTCCCTTGAAGGGCTGAGACAACGTGCTGAACAGCCTGGTGCTGACACAGATGGGCATCGGGTATATTGGGGCAAAGGCATGCTAGGGGCCCAGGAGAGAGAGAGGATGTTAGTGGTTCCTAGGCAGTACAGGAAAGAGCTGCTGAGGTTGGCCCATGAGGCCCCCTGGCAGGACATTTGGGAGTGGCCTATGCGGTCATAGAGAAGGAATGTCTACCTGTGGTCTGGGCTTTGCAAAAATTACAGCCATACCTGTATGGCAGGGATTTTACTGTCATGACTAATCACAACCCTCTACATTGGTTGGACAGAGTGTCCGGTAACAATGGCACCTTGAAACAAATGCTAAAAACATTTGTAGAATCGGAGGGCAGAGACTGGGAAAAGTATTTACCCCATCTGTTGTTTGCTTACAGGGAGGTACCCCAAGAGTCTACAGGTTACTCGCCCCTTGGAGTTATTATATGGTCACAATGTGCGGGGATCCGGAGATTTAGTTAGGGAAGAATGGGAAGGGGGGCTACCTGCCCCTGAGACTTCTGTGGTGGAGTATGTTCTGAGATTCAGGGACAGGATGCAGACATTGACTGGGCTGGTACATGACAACCTCATAGCAGCACAGTCCAGGCAGAAGTACTGGTATGATCACAATGCAAGGGACCGGGTCTATGAAGTGGGACAGAAGGTAATGGTTCTAAACCCCAACTGGCAGAATAAGTTGCAGGCTGCCTGGGAGGGTCCCTTCCCCCTTTTGCAGTGCCTAGAACCCACCACATATGTAGTTGCCCTTGATGAGAAAGGTCAGAGGCAGAGACAGTACCACATTAATATGACATACTATGACCCTGAGAAGGTGGTACTCAGTGTATGCAGTGCACCAGAGGAAGGGCTGGGTAGTGATCCCCTACTGGACCTAGTGGAGGAAGCTAAGGGATCCCTTCAGGATGTGGAGATCAATCCACAGCTCTTAGCTGCAAAGAAAAGGCAGCTAAATGAGGAAATAGGCCCCTTCAGTACCATATTTGCCTGGGAATGCAGGGCCTGTGGTGTCAAGAAAAGAAATAGATGGTTAAGGGAGACATATCTATCAGCCTGGAGAGGCCAGATCTCTCTGTCTCCATCTTAAGGGGGAGGTGTCAGGCCCAAGGCCTGATTATGGAAACATGCATGTGTTTTATAATTGTATCTGTGTATAAACTAAGACCTGGGGGTGAGGGTCATTCAGACTGTGTGTTTGTGTATTGCATTCTATTGGGGGTCTGGCTGTTTGGTATCTCCTTCGAAGTCATGCACCCTGGTCACCTTATATAATCAAACAGATAAGGGGTCAGGAAGAGAAATGCCCCACCTGGTGGGATCAGAGGGGAGGGGGGGAATGGAGTTTCCCTCCAAAGAAGCAGAGATAAGATAAAAAATACTGGACTCAACTGTTGTTCAAGGCTGTGCCAAAAAGCTGACAAGAGCTGGACTCTCACTGACAAGGACGGCTATACCATCATGCTGTAAGAACTTCATCTTTTGTTTTCTGAACTTGCCTTGCTAAACTCTTTCATATTTTTGTAACTGTATGTCATTTGTTTATTTTTATATATATAGCACTGTGATACCTTTTATCAGATTAAATGTTTAATTAATCAGCTCTGGTCTGTATGGAACAGCGATGGGGACACCCATCTCCTGCCTATACGCAAACATTTTTCTAACTATGTTTGAACAGTACTACATTTTCTCTCCTCTTAACCCCTTCATTAGCCATATTAAATTAATGTTTCGTTATGTCGATGACATATTCTTGATATGGGATGAGATGAGTCTGAAACCCACTTTCAGGAGTTTGCCTCATATTTGAGCGATATTAATGACACGAATATGGCCTTTACCTCCGCTTTTGGGGGTTCACAGTTGGAATTTTTAGATGTGTTCATCCAAATTGAAAATAATCATATTATTACCTCAGGATTCAGAAAAAATACCTCAAAAAACGCCCTACTCCACTATCAATCGTCTCACCCTATCCAACTAAAAGACAGCATTCCATATAGCCAGATGGCTCATATTAAAAGAATAAACAACGATCCCAACTTATAGGCTAAACAGTTAGAAGAACTAAGTGAAAGATTCCTAATGCGATAATATCCTCTCAGTGTAGTCAATGAAGCAAAAAAAAACGCATTCATTCAGTTTCTCGTGATTCTCTGTTGGATGCATCACACACAAAAAAAAAAACAGGAAAGAAAAAATGACAAAAAGGTTTTGCTTCCCTTTCTCCAATACTCCCATGAATAACACTATTTACAAAATAATTAATAAGTATTGGTACATTTTCAAAGAGATCCAGATCTAAAAGAGTTCACAGTTGAAAAATCCATTATTACGTACAAACGCAATAAAACTATAGGTGATTTCTTTAAAAATAAAAAAATTCAACATGAAACAAAAAGAACATGGCTCACCAATACTCGACCAATTGGAATGTTCCAATGTGGGAACTGTTCTTTTTGTAATTTATGTAAAAAAGGCAAAAACATTAATTTAGGTGGCCACATTATACAAATTAAACAGGTCATTACATGCCGCTCTAAATACGTTGTATAATGCCTTACCTGTCAATGTGGGAAATACTATATAGGCAAAATGATCCGCCCTCTTTTTCACCGAATTTGCGAGCATGTACGCTCCCTACGGACAGGTAAGGGAGCGCCACGATTCATTTCGCATATGGCAGAAATTCACAATTCAGACCCTAACCAGTTTAAATTTTCAGCAATTGAGAGGGTATAACATTGTTATAGAGGCAAGAATATGAATGATACTGTTACGCCGAGCGCTCCGGGTCCCCGCTCCTCCCCGGAGTGCTCGTAACATCCTCGCTACGGCAGCGCCCCGGTCAGATCCACTGACCGGGTGCGCTGCGATACCGCCTCCAGCCGGGATGCGATTCGCGATGCGGGTGGCGCCCGCTCTCGATGCGCACCCCGGCTTCCGTACCTGACTCGCTCTCCCTCGGTCCTGTCCCGGCGCGCGCGGCCCCGCTCCCTAGGGCGCGCGCGCGCCGGGTCTCTGCGATTTAAAGGGCCACTGCGCCACTGATTGGCGCAGTGGTTCCAATTAGTGTCTTCACCTGTGCACTCCCTATGTATACCTCACTTCCCCTGCACTCCCTCGCCGGATCTTGTTGCCCTTGTGCCTAGTGAAAGCGTTCCCTTGTGTGTTCCTAGCCTGTGTTCCAGACCTCCTGCCGTTGCCCCTGACTACGATCCTTGCTGCCTGCCCCGACCTTCTGCTACGTCCGACCTTGCTTTTGTCTACTCCCTTGTACCGCGCCTATCTTCAGCAGTCAGAGAGGTTGAGCCGTTGCTAGTGGATACGACCTGGTTACTACCGCCGCAGCAAGACCATCCCGCTTTGCGGCGGGCTCTGGTGAACACCAGTAGTGACTTAGAACCGGTCCACTAGCACGGTCCACGCCAATCCCTCTCTGGCACAGATGATCCACCTCCTGCCAGCCGGCATCGTGACAGTAGATCCGGCCATGGATCCCGCTGAAGTACCTCTGCCAGTTGTCGCCGACCTCACCACGGTGGTCGCCCAGCAGTCACAACAGATAGCGCAACAAGGCCACCAGCTGTCTCAACTGACCGTGATGCTACAGTAGCTACTACCACAGCTTCAGCAATCATCTCCTCCGCCAGCTCCTGCACCTCCTCCGCAGCGAGTGGCCGCTTCAGGCCTACGACTATCCTTGCCGGATAAATTTGATGGGGACTCTAAGTTTTGCCGTGGCTTTCTTTCACAATGTTCCCTGCACTTGGAGATGATGTCGGACCAGTTTCCTACTGAAAGGTCTAAGGTCGCTTTCGTAGTCAGCCTTCTGTCTGGAAAAGCTCTGTCATGGGCCACACCGCTCTGGGACCGCAATGACCCCGTCACTGCCTCTGTACACTCCTTCTTCTCGGAAATTCATAGTGTCTTTGAGGAACCTGCCCGAGCCTCTTCTGCTGAGACTGCCCTGCTGAACCTGGTCCAGGGTAATTCTTCCGTTGGCGAGTACGCCATACAATTCCGTACTCTTGCTTCTGAACTATCCTGGAATAATGAGGCCCTCTGCGCGACCTTTAAAAAAGGCCTATCCAGCAACATTAAAGATGTTCTGGCCGCACGAGAAATTCCTGCTAATCTACATGAACTCATTCATCTTGCCACTCGCATTGACATGCGTTTTTCCGAAAGGCGTCAGGAGCTCCGCCAGGATATGGACTTTGTTCGCACAAGGCGTTTTTTCTCCCCGGCTCCTCTTTCCTCTGGTCCTCTGCAATCCGTTCCTGTGCCTCCCGCCGTGGAGGCTATGCAAGTTGACCGGTCTCGCCTGACACCTCAAGAGAGGACACGACGCCGCATGGAGAATCTCTGCCTGTACTGTGCCGGTACCGAACACTTCCTGAAGGATTGTCCTATCCGTCCTCCCCGCCTGGAAAGACGCACGCTGACTCCGCACAAAGGTGAGACAGTCCTTGATGTCAACTCTGCTTCTCCACGTCTTACTGTGCCTGTGCGGATATCTGCATCTACCTTCTCCTTCTCTACTATGGCCTTCTTGGATTCCGGATCTGCAGGAAACTTTATTTTGGCCTCTCTCATCAACAGGTTCAACATCCCGGTAACCAGTCTCGCCAGACCCCTCTACATCAATTGTGTTAACAATGAAAGATTGGACTGTACCATACGTTACCGCACGGAGCCCCTTCTAATGTGCATCGGACCTCATCATGAAAAAATTGAGTTTTTGGTCCTCCCCAATTGCACTTCCGAAATTCTCCTTGGACTACCGTGGCTTCAACGCCATTCCCCAACCCTGGATTGGTCCACAGGGGAGATCAAGAGCTGGGGTACCTCTTGTTTCAAGGACTGCCTTAAACCGGTTCCCAGTACTCCCTGCCGTGACCCTGTGGTTCCCCCTGTAACCGGTCTCCCTAAGGCCTATATGGACTATGCTGACGTATTTTGCAAGAAACAAGCTGAGACTCTACCTCCTCACAGGCCTTATGACTGTCCTATTGACCTCCTCCCGGGCACTACTCCACCCCGGGGCAGAATTTATCCTCTGTCCGCCCCAGAGACTCTTGCTATGTCCTAGTACATCCAGGAAAATTTAAAAAAGGTTTATCCGCAAATCCTCCTCTCCTGCCGGAGCTGGATTTTTCTTTGTGTCCAAAAAAGATGGCTCCCTACGTCCTTGCATTGACTACCGCGGACTTAATAAAATCACGGTAAAGAACCGCTACCCTCTACCTCTTATCTCTGAACTCTTTGATCGCCTCCAAGGTGCCCACATCTTTACCAAACTGGACTTAAGAGGTGCTTATAATCTCATCCGCATCAGGGAGGGGGACGAATGGAAAACGGCATTTAACACTAGAGATGGACACTTTGAGTATCTGGTCATGCCCTTTGGCCTGTGCAACGCCCCTGCCGTCTTCCAAGACTTTGTTAATGAAATTTTTCGTGATCTCTTATATTCCTGTGTTGTTGTGTATCTGGACGATATTCTGATTTTTTCTGCCAACCTAGAAGAACACCGCCAGCATGTCCGCATGGTTCTTCAGAGACTTCGAGACAATCAACTTTATGCCAAGATGGAGAAATGTCTGTTTGAATGTCAATCTCTTCCTTTCCTAGGATACTTGGTCTCTGGCCAGGGACTACAAATGGACCCAGACAAACTCTCTGCCGTCTTAGATTGGCCACGCCCCTCCGGACTCCGTGCTATCCAACGTTTTTTGGGGTTCGCCAATTATTACAGACAATTTATTCCACATTTTTCCACCATTGTGGCTCCTATCGTGGCTTTAACCAAGAAGAATGCCAATCCTAAGTCATGGCCTCCTCAAGCGGAAGACGCCTTTAAACGGCTCAAGTCTGCCTTTTCTTCTGCTCCCGTGCTCTCCAGACCTGACCCATCTAAACCCTTCCTATTGGAGGTTGATGCCTCCTCAGTAGGAGCTGGAGCGGTTCTTCTTCAAAAAAATTCTTCTGGGCATGCTGTTACTTGTGGTTTTTTTTCTAGGACCTTCTCTCCGGCGGAGAGGAACTACTCCATCGGGGATCGAGAGCTACTGGCCATTAAATTAGCACTTGAGGAATGGAGGCATCTGCTGGAGGGATCAAAATTTCCAGTTATTATTTACACCGATCACAAGAATCTCTCCTATCTCCAGTCTGCCCAACGGCTGAACCCTCGCCAGGCCAGGTGGTCTCTGTTCTTTGCCCGGTTTAATTTTGAAATTCACTTTCGCCCTGCCGATAAGAACATTAGGGCCGATGCTCTCTCTCGTTCCTCGGATGCCTCAGAAGTAGAGCTCTCTCCGCAACACATCATTCCTCCTGACTGCCTGATCTCCACTTCTCCAGCCTCCATCAGGCAAACTCCTCCAGGGAAGACCTTCGTCTCTCCACGCCAACGCCTCGGAATCCTCAAATGGGGTCACTCCTTACATCTCGCAGGCCATGCGGGCATCAAGAAATCCTTGCAACTCATCTCTCGTTTCTATTGGTGGCCGACTCTGGAAACGGATGTTGTTGATTTTGTGCGGGCCTGCACTGTCTGTGCCCGGGATAAGACTCCTCGCCAGAAGCCTGCTGGTCTTCTTCATCCTCTGCCTGTCCCCGAACAGCCTTGGTCTCTGATTGGTATGGACTTTATTACAGACTTACCCCCATCCCGTGGCAACACTGTTGTTTGGGTGGTCGTTGATCGATTTTCCAAGATGGCACATTTTATTCCTCTTCCTGGTCTTCCTTCAGCGCCTCAGTTGGCAAAACAATTTTTTGTACACATTTTTCGTCTTCACGGGTTGCCCACGCAGATCGTCTCGGATAGAGGCGTCCAATTCGTGTCAAAATTCTGGAGGGCTCTCTGTAAACAACTCAAGATTAAATTAAACTTTTCTTCTGCTTATCATCCTCAATCCAATGGGCAAGTAGAAAGAATTAACCAGGTCCTGGGTGATTATTTACGGCATTTTGTTTCCTCCCGCCAGGATGACTGGGCAGATCTTCTTCCATGGGCCGAATTCTCGTACAACTTCAGAGTCTCTGAATCTTCTTCCAAATCCCCATTTTTCGTGGTGTACGGCCGTCACCCTCTTCCCCCCCTCCCTACTCCCTTGCCCTCTGGTTTGCCCACTGTGGATGAAATAACTCGTGATCTTTCCACCATATGGAAAGAGACCCAAAATTCTCTCTTACAGGCTTCATCACGCATGAAGAAGTTTGCTGATAAGAAAAGAAGAGCTCCCCCCATTTTTTCTCCCGGAGACAAGGTATGGCTCTCCGCTAAATATGTCCGCTTCCGTGTTCCCAGCTACAAATTGGGACCACGCTATCTTGGTCCTTTCAAAATCTTGTGCCAAATTAATCCTGTCTCTTACAAACTTCTTCTTCCTCCTTCTCTTCGTATTCCTAATGCCTTTCATGTCTCTTTTCTTAAACCACTCATCATCAACCGTTTCTCTCCCAAACTTATTTCTCCTACTCCTGTCTCCGGTTCTTCAGACATCTTCACCGTAAAGGAGATACTGGCCTCCAAAAAGGTCAGAGGAAAAACTTTTTTTTTAGTGGACTGGGAGGGCTGTGGTCCTGAAGAGAGATCCTGGGAACCTGAGGACAATATCCTAGATAAAAGTCTGGTCCTCAGGTTCTCAGGCTCTAAGAAGAGGGGGAGACCCAAGGGGGGGGGGTACTGTTACGCCGAGCGCTCCGGGTCCCCGCTCCTCCCCGGAGCGCTCGCAACATCCTCGCTACGGCAGCGCCCCGGTCAGATCCACTGACCGGGTGCGCTGCGATACCGCCTCCAGCCGGGATGCGATTCGCGATGCGGGTGGCGCCCGCTCGCGATGCGCACCCCGGCTTCCGGACCTGACTCGCTCTCCCTCGGTCCTGTCCCGGCACGCGCGGCCCCGCTCCCTAGGGCGCGCGTGCGCCGGGTCTCTGCGATTTAAAGGGCCACTGCGCCACTGATTGGCGCAGTGGTTCCAATTAGTGTCTTCACCTGTGCACTCCCTATGTATACCTCACTTCCCCTGCACTCCCTCGCCGGATCTTGTTGCCCTTGTGCCTAGTGAAAGCGTTCCCTTGTGTGTTCCTAGCCTGTGTTCCAGACCTCCTGCCGTTGCCCCTGACTACGATCCTTGCTGCCTGCCCCGACCTTCTGCTACGTCCGACCTTGCTTTTGTCTACTCCCTTGTACCGCGCCTATCTTCAGCAGTCAGAGAGGTTGAGCCGTTGCTAGTGGATACGACCTGGTTACTACCGCCGCAGCAAGACCATCCCGCTTTGCGGCGGGCTCTGGTGAACACCAGTAGTGACTTAGAACCGGTCCACTAGCACGGTCCACACCAATCCCTCTCTGGCACAGAGGATCCACCTCCTGCCAGCCGGCATCGTGACAGATACATTATTAATGAAGGAGGCACGGTGGATTATGCGGTTAGATGCCACCGGCCCCATCGGCTTAAATGACAAAAATGAATTAAGCATCCTATTATAATCTTGCCTCATATATATTGCTCACTGAAAAGAGATAAGATTTTAGTTTTGTATTACTGTTTTTTATTCACTTAGTTGCACGTTTTTTGTATTTGTTTGATATCACTATGGCAACTAGATGTTAAAAACAGGATCTGACGACAGACGCAGCTGGGGCCTGACGAAGCGCTGTGAGAGCGCGTTACGGACCGTGGCCCATTTGCTGTCTGTTTCTCCCCCACTCGTACATCTGAGCCTTCCCGTGTGCTTCACCCTGTTGTTCTATGGAATAAAGCCTTGACTCATTCAACTCCACTGGTGTCTTTGGGTGAGTTGCTCCAATTCATTTTGTTTTTTTCATGTATTAAAAACTTTTGATATGTTGTACAATTTTTCACTTTGATAATATAGATGTGCTTATATATTAATTTGTTTCACTTATGTTTTTCATGTTTGTCTTCATTTATTTTTGATATTTCATGAATTTTGCTTTTTTATTATTTATTATATTTCCATGTATTTTTCAGGTGTATATGTATTTATTTACTTTGGTCCCCTCATAGGGTATCATCTAGTACAGTCACTAATAATATTAATATATTTTTCATCTTTTTTTAATCTATTATATATTTCTCTATACACTCAATTTTCCCCATATATATATATATGTATATATATATATATCTCCACTTTTGTTTATTATACACTCATATACTGTTATATTGTGCCATTTCAACATTATATATAATAGCCCCCCCCCCATTCTATATCGATATATGTAGCATATTCATTTATATATTTATTTATCTATATTTATTTATTTTTATGCTATCTGTGTTGCCCTGTGCATTATGCTGCCTCATGTGTGTTGTTGTGGGACATTATCTTCTTTCTTTTATAAATGATTCTCTTATTACCTTATGTGCCGCTGGCCCCCCTGCTTTTGATATCTACATGAATTAATATACAGTAGTCCCTCAAGTTACAATATTAATAGGTTCCAGGAAGACCATTGTATGTTGAGACCATAACTCTATGGAAACCTGGTAATTGGTTTTGAAGCCCCAAAATGTCATCTAAAAATAGGAAAAAGTGAGGATTAAAGAAAAATAAGTAGATAAGTAATAAGATAAACTGTTCACACAGAGGCATATTCACAGTGTAGGGTCCGTCCCAATGAGGCCACCTTATCGCGGTGGGACGGTCCAAGCTATTTGACCACCGGCGGAGACAAATTTGCGAGCTAAGTGCCTCACTATTTCATAGTTTCACATGTGCATCTATTACACCATTGCTGTATAGCTCTCCATGTTTTAACTGCATATTCATGTTTCATCTATATCTTTGTGCTGGCAGTGTGCTGCTGCATTCTTCTGTTGCTGTATATCTAGCCTAGTAGCGTGCACCTGTAGGCCAGGTCCATATAATAGTTTGGTATCAACTAAAGTGCTGGCTGACTTATTCTTTGTCTGTATTGCACATACGAGGGAGTGGCTACCTCCATTTTGGCCTTGCACCCCACCCACCTCTATCAGGTGTGTATATAAGGTGTCTTGGATGTTCCAGATCCTGCCATGCTTACTGAACTGTTCACACAGAGGCATATTCACAGTGTAGGGTCCGTCCCAATGAGGCCACCTTATCGCGGTGGGACGGTCCAAGCTATTTGACCACCGGCGGAGACAAATTTGCGAGCTAAGTGCCTCACTATTTCATAGTTTCACATGTGCATCTATTACACCATAGCTGTATAGCTCTCCAGGTTTTAACTGCATATTCATGTTTCATCTATATCTTTGTGCTGGCAGTGTGCTGCTGCATTCTTCTGTTGCTGTATATTTAGCCTAGTAGCGTGCACCTGTAGGCCAGGTCCATATAATAGTTTGGTATCAACTAAAGTGCTGGCTGACTTATTCTTTGTCTGTGTTGCACATACGGGGGAGTGGCTACCTCCATGTTGGCCTTGCACCCCACCCACCTCTATCAGGTGTGTATATAAGGTGTCTTGGATGTTCCAGATCCTGCCATGCTTACTGAACTGTACACACAGAGGCATATTCACAGTGTAGGGTCCGTCCCAATGAGGCCACCTTATCGCGGTGGGACGGTCCAAGCTATTTGACCGCCGGCGGACACAAATTTGCGAGCTAAGTGCCTCACTATTTCATAGTTTCACATGTGCATTTATTACACCATAGCTGTATAGCTCTCCATGTTTTAACTGCATATTCATGTTTCATCTATATCTTTGTGCTGGCAGTGTGCTGCTGCATTCTTCTGTTGCTGTAAATTTAGCCTAGTAGCGTGCACCTGTAGGCCAGGTCCATATAATAGTTTGGTATCAACTAAAGTGCTGGCTGACTTATTCTTTGTCTGTATTGCACATACGAGGGAGTGGCTACCTCCATGTTGGCCTTGCACCCCACCCACCTCTATCAGGTGTGTATATAAGGTGTCTTGGAGGTTCCAGATCCTGCCATGCTTACTGAACTGTTCACACAGAGGCATATTCACAGTGTAGGGTCCGTCCCAATGAGGCCACCTTATCGCGGTGGGACGGTCCAAGCTATTTGACCGCCGGCGGAGACAAATTTGCGAGCTAAGTGCCTCACTATTTCATAGTTTCACATGTGCATCTATTACACCATAGCTGTATAGCTCTCCATGTTTTAACTGCATATTCATGTTTCATCTATATCTTTGTGCTGGCAGTGTGCTGCTGCATTCTTCTGTTGCTGTATATATATATATATATATATATATATATATATATATATATACCACAGTAGTGCACCCATATTCCTGTATTGTATTCTAATTGTTACACATCCACACCGTTTATCTGGTGTAGGATTCTATTGTGGCACTTGTAGTCCGCTGCAGGCATCCTCCATTGTATGCATTTTTATGCTGGGGATCGCCCTTAGCAAGGACTACAAGGGCAGGATCTGCTCCCCCAGTATAAATGCACAACCGCATTTGGGGTTGAGCACCTCCAGCCATTTGAGACCACGTTTTTTGTTGTTTGTTTATATATATATATATTTATATATACATATATGTCCTGGTACTGTATTGCATACTGTACCTTGTGTCGGGGGGGTCCCCAAAGTCAGAGTTCCTAGATACCGTTGGGGTCCGCCTGCTGAGTAAGTCCCTCGTCGCCTCTTCGTTCTTTAATTTTGTGTGAAATATGTAAATAATTGATATAAATATAATTATCTGTATAGTGTCTGAAGGACCTTAGGTCACATGACTAGTGTTAATTCCTTTAGGGTATGCTTATGGACCTTCCGAGTTCACATGGTATGGTCATATGTTAGACCATAATCCTTTGTGAGGAGAATTGACAGATGGTATGGACCAATGAGCTCAAGGCCAGCCCCTGCCCATATAAGGGAGCTGCCTGCCAATCCTCACTCTCTTGGGTTCCGGACTAGCAGAGAGGAGAGATCCATGCAACTTTCAAAGACAAGACCAGGCCGAAGCCTGACAATACAGCAACTTACCAAACTTTGAGTTACAATACAACTCCCCACTATAGCTAGAGTGTCTGCTGGACCTAAAACCAATCCCCTAAATCCAGTGGAACAGCGCATATTAATCTCCTGAGCTTAAAATTTACGCGGTCCCAACCAACTGTCAAAATCCTAATGGACTCTGCTTGTAAAAAGACTTTTCTTGTTTAACTCTGCATAAAACCTGCAGTAAAAGTTCCGACAGTTTTCTTAAACCTACGGTTGTGGACAATCATTTATTTAAACCTCCCTATCGCTCTTGGGACGGGTGGCGATAGGACAAGCATATACAGAGAAGCCCCCTGCTATCAGACAGGAGAGAGCACAGAGGAACGCTTTCAGAAAGGAGAGAGCAAAGAGAAGTCCTATTGTGGTGTCCCGGTACAGGACCTTGTCCTGTCCCTTGTCTAAAGTCCCCTCAGCTAGAGTCCCTCCATTCCTATAGGGCTCTCCTGCAGGGCTTACCCCTAGTCGCCTCCTATAAATGTGATATTTAGTGTATATATTATTTATTGTTTTATTTATAATAATAATAAAATTTACAATACTACAGTATACAATTCAGATATACATAACAACACCAATCAAAAAGACCGTATAACCAACTTATACTTGATTACATCTAAAATATATACATACCGTATTTATCGGGGTATACCACGCACCGGCCTATAACACGCACCCTCATTTTACTAAAGATATTTGGGTAAAAAAAGTTTTTTACCCAAATATCCATGGTAAAATGAGGGTGCGTGTGTGCGCGTGTATACCCAAATACACCCCCAGGAAAGGCAGGGGAGACAGGCCGTTGCTGCTAGCTTCTCTCCCCCTGCCTTTCCTGGGGTCTAGAGCCCTGCTGCCGGCCCTTCTCTCCCCCTGGGTATCGGCGCTGCTGCCTGTTCTGTCCCCCTGACTATCGGTACCGGCGCCCCATTGCCGGCGCCGACAGCCAGGGGGAGAGAAGGAGCAGCGGCACCCATTGCCTCCCCCCATCCCCAGTGGCATAATTACCTGGGTCGGGTTTGCGCTGCTGGAGGCCTCCGGCGTGCGTCCCCTGCGTCGTTGCTATGCACGGCGCGGCGCACTGACGTCATGCGCCGTGCAGCGCACAGCAACGACGAAGGGGACGCAGGCCGGAGGCCTGCAGCAGCGCGGACCCGACCCAGGTAATTATCCCACCGGGAATGGGGGGAGGCAATGGGGCAGCGGCGCCGGCAATGGGTGCCGCTGCCCCTTCTCTCCCCCTGGCTGTCGGCGCCGCTTCTCTCCCCCTGGCTATCGGCGCCGGCAATGGGGCGCCGGTACCGATAGTCAGGGGGACAGAACGGGCAGCGGCGCCGATAGCCAGGGGGAGAGAAGGGCCGGCAGCAGGGCTCTAGACCCCGGGAAAGGCCGGGGGAGAGAAGCGGGCAGCGACGGCCTCTCTCCCCCTGCCTTTCCTGGGGGTGTATCGGAGTATAACACGCACATAGACTTTAAGCTAAAAATTTTAGCCTAAAAAGTGCGTGTTATATGCCGATAAATACGGTAATCATTATTAACACCCCCACCCCATTCCCACCCTCTGACACCGAGGGGGAGAGAGCAAAGAGAGAGAACGAACAAAAAATAAACAAAAAAATAAATAAATAAAAAATTAATAAATTTAATCTACCATGCATTCCAAATCTTACTCCATTCTCTCCGACCCCTCTTACTCCTAATCCATCTAAACTCATTATCTTTCATGACTTTTAACCCTTCCCTCCATTCCTCTATCTGCGGCTCGATAGGGGATATCCAATTCCTTAACCCCTTACGGACTCAGCCCATTTTGGCTTTAAGGACTCAGACAATTAAATTTTTACGTTTTCATTTTTTCCTCCTCGCCTTCTAAAAATCATAACTCTTTTATATTTTCATCCACAGACTAGTATGAGGGCTTGTTTTTTGCGGGACTAGTTGTCCTTTGTAATGACATCACTCATTATATGATAAAATGTATGGCGCAACCAAAAAACACTATTTTTGTGGGGAAATTAAAACGAAAAACGCAATTTTGCTAATTTTGAAAGGTTTCGTTTTCACGCCGTACAATTTTTGGTAAAAATGACGTATGTTCTTTATTCTGAGGGTCAATACGATTAAAATGATACCCATTATTGCATACATTTATATTATTGTTGCGCTTAAAAAAAATCACAAACTTTTTAACCAAATTAGTACGTTTATAATCCCTTTAATTTGATGACCTCTAACTTTTTTATTTTTCCGTATAAGCGGCGGTATGGGGGCTCATTTTTTGCGCCATGATCTGTACTTTTTTTTGATACCACATTTGCATATAAAAAACTTTTAATTAATTTTTTATAATTTTTTTTTTAATCAAATGTTTAAAAAAGTAGGAATTTTGGACTTTTTTTTTTTTCGTTCACTGTACGGGATCATTAACATTTTATTTTAATAGTTCGGACATTTACGCATGCGGCGATACCAAATATGTCTATAAAAAAAAATTTTTACGCTTTTTGGGGGTAAAATAGGAAAAAACGGACGTTTTACTTTTTTATTGGGGGAGGGGATTTTTCACTTTTTTTTTACTTTTACATTTTTTACTTTTTTTTTTACACTTGAATAGTCCCCATAGGGGACTATTCATAGCAATACCATGATTGCTAATACTGATCTGTTCTATGTATAGGACATAGAACAGATCAGTGTTTTCGGTGATCTTCTGCTCTGGTCTGCTCGATCACAGACCAGAGCAGGAGACGCCAGGAGCCGGACGGAGGAAGGAGAGGGGACCTCCGTGCGGCGTTCTGAATGATCGGATCCCCGCAACAGCGCTGCGGGCGATCCGATCATTCATTCAAATGGCGCACTGCCGCAGATGCCGGGATCTGTATTGATCCCGGCACCTGAGGGGTTAATGGCGGACGCCCGCGAGATCGCGGGCGTCGGCCATTGCCGGCGGATCCCTGGCTGCGATCAGCAGCCGGGATCAGCCGCGCATGACACGGGCATCGCTCCGATGCCCGCGGTTATGAACAGGACGTAAATGTACGTCCTGGTGCGTTAAGTACCACCTCACCAGGACGTACATTTATGTCCTGCGTCCTTAAGGGGTTAATATGGTCAATCTAGCAAAGAACAGAGTTCGATGTAACAGATACTCAAATTTCCCCATATTACCGATAGCTCCTAGCAGGATAAACTCTTATCGTACGAGGTACCTTCACGGGGATTTTAATTTCTACCTCTTTTATTACAGATTCCCAGAAGACAGATATCTTCTCACACGACCAAAAACTATGTAAATAATCCGCTTCTTCCAAACCACATTTAACACACTGTGCGTAGTTTTCACCCCTATCCTATATAAATGAAGCGCGGAATATTGGGTCATGTGTAATATCTTGAATTGTATAATTTTATGTTAGATATTACGGGAAACCTTACTTGTATTTTGAGCCATAGTATCCCAATCGTCTTCTAACACATCACCCACTATCCGAGACCATTTTTCCTTAATTCTATCAGTCCCCATTATTCCAATAATAATATTTAATTTCTTATACAAAATTGATATTCCTTTTTTTTTTAAAGTGCTCTATTTGAATTAGTGCTTCTATCAAGTTGTGTTTCTGTGTTACATACACCTCTTTATCTATCGTGTTATGGACTGCATGACTAACCTGCCAATAATACAGCCAATCTCTGTCGTTAACATTATACACCCTTTTTATGTGACTAAATGAAAAAAGTTGTCCTTTATCGAACATTTGATCTAATTGTTTAATACCCTTACTATCCCAAAAACTTGACTCACATTCCACAAGTTCTTTAATCTTTAATTCTTTATTGTTACCCCACAAAGGTGTAAACCCAAAACTATTTTCTATATATAAATCTTCCTTTAATTTTTCCCATACTCTTCTAAATTTGTGCAATAGCATAGTGCTGTTTAAACGATTCTCATCATAATCATCTAATTCCAGCACCTCATATATATTATCTTTCTTCTTATCAACTACTATTTTTTCCAAATATCTAGAATTCCTCCAATTCACAACTCGTGCCAACTGCGCACCCAAAAAATAAACAAAAAAATAGGGAAATCCCAATCCCCCCCTGTCCCCAGGGGCCATAAAATATCTGTACTTCAAACGAACCCTTTTCCTTCCCCATAGAAGTCTACCCAGTATCACTTCCATCTTCCGCAACCACCCCTTACCGATCCACATTGGCGAGGCTCTAAGGAAGAACAGGATCTGTGGGAGGACCATCATTTTCACTATCGCCACCCTTTCTGACATTGAGAAGGACATTTTAATCCATGCTTCTACTCTCTTCTCTAGACTATTTAATAGAGGACGTATATTATTAATCACAAACCTATCTTTTGTGGCTGCTATTTTTACTTCCAAATAAGGGAAACATTCTGTTTTTTTCAACACAGAGAATCTTCCTGTTATCTCCCCCATATCTTCATACAGAGGGAGCATAGTGGATTTACTCCAATTTATCTCCATCCCCGATAGAGGGGCAAATACATCAAACAGTTTCATGATCTGGTGTATTTTTTCTTGTGGGTTAGTTACAAAAAGGAGGATATCATCTGCAAATAATAATATCTTATTTATTTCTCTGTTTACTCCAAATCCCTCATAAACATTGTTATCTCTTATCCAAGCTGCTAGGGGTTCAATATAAATAAAAAATAAAAAATATTATTTAATGTCTAGGTATTATAACTGTATAGGACCTTAGCAGGTCATGTGACTTGTAAATTATGTTTGTACTATTGTTTAAGGACCTTCCCGGGTCATGTGATGTACCCAGGGTTCACTGGGTCAGGACTTACAGGTTTGCTGACCAATGAGCTTTTGCCCAGCCTCAATAATATATAGGGGGTTGCTGCCACTAAATTCTCTCTCTTAGTTCCTGGCACTTATAGAAAGCACATCTCAGCACAAATCTCAAATTCAAGCTAGGCCAAAGCCTAAGAACCTGCAGCCACAAAACCGTGAGTTATCAAAGCTCAATCTACAAAATCCTGTGTGACTACTACTCTCATCAAATCTATCACTAGTAGCACAGTGGCTAGCATCAAAGCTCATTGCTTCCAAGTCCCATCAAAACCTGTGAGGAACCTGTATCCCAGTTCACTCACAAGAGACAGTTATGTACCAAGCCTGTTGCATAAAATCTGCAAGTAAAGTTCTTCAGTTTATTCATAAAATCTGCTGTGGACATTCCGCTATTCTCCCTGTTGTTTTTAGGACGGTTGGCGATAGGACCTTTGACCTTAAGGAAACCGCACCCTGGTGTCACGAAAACTAAGGGTTAATGCCACCAGACCCCACACTAACATAGCAGCACCCCAGACACCATTGCTCTCCTTGCTCACCAAACTATCAGACACGTGAGATCACAGAGGAGTACTATCAGACAGGAGAGAGCACAGAGGAGTACTATCAGACAGGAGAGAGAACAGATGAAAACTATCAGACCGGAGAGAGCACAGAGGAGTCATATTAGACAGGAAAGAGAGCACAGAGGAGTACTATCAGACAGGAGAGAGCACAGAGGAGTATTATCAGACAGGGGAGAGCAAAAAGGAGTACTATCAGACAGGAAAGAGCACAGAGGAGTGCTATCAGACAGGAATGAGCACAGAAAAATCTTACCAGACCGGAAAGAGCACAGAGGAGTGCTATCAGACAGGAAAGAGCACAGAAGAGTCTTACCAGACAGGAAAGAGCACAGAAGAGTCTTACCAGACAGGAAAGAGCACAGAGGAGTGCTATCAGACAGCAGAGAGCACAGAGGAGTGCTATCAGACAGAGAGCATAGAGGAGTTCTCTCAGACAGGAGAGAGCACAGAGAAATCTTATCAGACAGGAGAGAGCACAAAGGAGTACTATCAGGCAGGAGAGAGCACAGAGGAGTGCTCTCACAGGAGAGAGCACAGAGGAGTGCTATCAGACAGGAGAGAGCACAGAGGAGTACTATCAGACAGGAGAGAGCACAGAGGAGTGCTATCAGACAGGAGAGAGCACAGAAGAGTGCTATCAGACAGGAGAGAGCATAGAGGAGTGCTATCAGACAGGAATGAGCACAGAGGAGGGATATCAGACAGGAGAGAGCACAGAGGAGTGCTATCGGATAGGAGAGAGCACAGAGGAGTGCTATCAGACAGGAGAGAGGACAGATGAGTGCTATCAGACAGGAGAGAGCACAGAGGAATCTTATCAGACAGGATAGAGCACAGAGGAGTTCTATCAGGCAGGAGAGAGCACAGAGGAGTGCTATCAGACAGGAGAGAGCACATAGGAATCTTATCAGACAGGAGAGAGCCCAGAGGAGTACTATCAGACAGGAGAGAGCACAGAGGAGTGCTATCAGACAGGATAGAGCACAGAGGAATCTTATCAGACAGGATAGAGCCCAGAGGAGTACTATCAGACAGGAGAGAGCATAGCGGAGTGCTATCAGACAGGAGAGCACAGAGTAGTACTATCAGAAAGGAGAGAGCACAGAGGAGTGCTATCAGACAGGAGAGAGTACAGAGGAGTGCTATCAGACAGGAGAGAGCACAGAGGAGTACTATCAGAAAGGAGAGAGCACAGAGTGGTACTATCAGACTGGAGAGCACACAGAAGAGTGCTATCAGACTGGAGAGAGCACAGAGGAATGCTATCAGACAAATTGACATCTTCCAGCATGCCTGGCAGTTATAATTAATCTATATATATATATATATATATATATATATATATATATATATATAAACGTAATGTGTGTGTATGTATGCGTGTGTGTGCTCTCTCCTGTCTGATAGTACACCCCTGTACTCTCTCAGCATCACGTCCAAACGGCTAAAGATATTAACATGAAATTTGGCACACATGTTACTTATATGTCAACAACAAATATAGGATAGGTGATTTAACCCTTACACCACCCCCCCCAGGTGAGGTGGCACTTAACGCACGAGGACGTACATTTATGTCCTATACATAACCGCAAGCATCGGAGCGATGCCCGGATCATGCGCTGCATGTCCCGGCTGCTGATAGCACAGATGTCCGCCATTAACCCCTCAGATGCCGTGGTCAATACAGATCACGTCATCTGCAGAATTGGGGGTCACTAAAATGGATGATCGGATTGCCCGCAGTGCTGCAGCGGCGATCCAATCATCCAGAACGGCAGACAGAGGTCCCCTCACTTGCCTCCGCTGCCTTAAACGGGTCGACCAGTGCAGAAGATGACCAATAACACCGATCAGTGCTATGCCCTATGAATAGCACTGAACACTATTAGCAATTGAATGATTGCTATAAATAGTCCCTTATGGGGACTATTTAAGTGTAAAAATAGAAGTTAAAGTAAAAACATAAAAGTAGAAAAACTGTCCCCTCCCCCAATAAAAACGTAAATTGTCTCATTTTCCCTATTTCACTCCCAAAAAGTGTAAAAAAAATAAAACTGTATGTACATATTTGGTATCGACGCGTGCGTAAATATCCGAACTATTAAAATTATATCATTATATTATATCATATCATTATAATGTTAATGATACTGTATGGTGCACGTAAAAAAAAAAAAAATTCCTGCTTTTTTTTTAATAACATTTTGTTCCCAAAAAAATGATAAAAAGTGAATTAAAAGTTTTATATAAGCAAATTTGGTATCAATAAAAATTACAGATCAAAGCGCCAAAATATGACCCCTCATACCACCGCTTTTATGAAAAAGTATTTTAAACTTACTAATTTGGTTAAAAAGTTTGCAATTTTTTTTGCGCTACAGCAATAGAAAAGTATGTAATCATGGGTATCATTTTAATCATATTCACCCAAAGAATAAAGAACACATGTCATTTTTATCGTAATTTGTACGGTGTGAAAACGAAACCTTCCAAAATTAGCAAAATTGAGGTTTTCTTTTTAATTTGCGCCATATATTTTTTGGTAAAGTTAGTGATGGCATTACAACGGACAACTGGTCGCGCAAAAACCATCTGACATCAGAGCACTCCTACCATCGCTGATACTGTGAGTGTTAGGAGCGCACAGGGAAATACAGCTGATGTTGGCTGGTGCAGCTCCCGGGATCACCGATGCATCAGCCCTCACTCCGCCGCTCATATAGCCGCTGGCCAATGTTCATATCTCTCCCTCCCATAGCTGCCTGCCCCACCACTCACATGTTCACCCACCACCACTCATATCTCTGTCTACCCGCCGCTTACATCTACCCTAGGGTTAGCAATACTACAATTCCCAGCATGCCCTGACAGTGTGGTCATGCCGGGAAATGTCATTTTGCTAATGCTAAGGGAGTTGTAACCATCTGCCTGCTCACATCTCCCCTAGCATTAGCAAAACTACAACTCCCAGCATGTCCTGACATACTGAGGGAGGGGGCTGAGGCCTGCATAGTGAGGCTACGCCCCCTCCCTTGGAGAGGAATTCAAGCAAGTGAGCAACAATAAAAGTTTAATAGAAAAAATAAAATAGGTGCTAGACACATAACAATTAGATGTACATGTCAGGATTAGGTACTGAGCAATATATTTAAAATAATAATAATAATTTTGTTGGATCTGACAGGTACGCTTTAAAGGCTTTTATGCCAGGAATAGTTGAGGGTATTGGATATAAATTGGTGGGGTCATCAATATCACTCATGTTATTCCACATTTTCTAGAGGGGTTTCTGTTCTCTTTCACCGAAAATGTGAAGAGAGGGAAGTAGTAATAGATAGGGAGGGCAGATTTATTATTTTGTATGTTAAAATAGACAGATCATGTGATGGCATTTGTTTATAATCCACCCCCTTTTAGGTAAACAAGATAATAAGCGAAATAAGAAATAATTACATCTTAAATATTGTTATATTGTTCTAATGATTGTTATAAAAATTAAATAAATACATTTTATTATTATCAAATCATCAAAGATGATCAAAATGGAGTCACATCAGGTTCTGTTCATAGCAGATACGTAACCATGGCAACTCCAAGAACCAAAGAGTCGATGTGACATCATGTGATGTCATCATAGAACTCTGGAGGCATTACATTGCTCTGACAGCGCCCAGACCTTCATTCTGTAGATTGTTACAGAGCGATTTGCTATACTTTTGCAGTATTTGCCTTTTGTGCCTTTTTCTTCATCTGCTATGGAGATTAAAGGATTGGGGTTCATCCCCCTCTTCATGGCCCTCTGGTGTATGGTCTGGATCTCCACCAGCTACACCATCACCATCATCCAAGGCCATACTACTTCCCCACTGATCTATATCAGTGATATGGGGGTTTTCTTTCCTGAACAGATCCCATTCTGTATGGGATTTATAGGGATGGCCATTGCCTCTGTGGGTCTGGCATGGCTGAATTATAGATTCATCTTGTTCCATCGTGAAGCCTTTGGACCCCGTCAGCCATTGATCCAGAAGACCCTACTAGTCATCGCTTGGTCATCCTGTGTCATGACTATCATCATGTCATTATTTTCAACAACAGACTACCCGATGATTCATCGCATCGCTGCCATCGCTACATTCATCTGTGCTGGAATATACAACATGTGGCAATCCATCCTCCTGTACAAAGTACCGGGAGCATCAAGAGTCATCTGCCATGTAAGAGCCATCTTCTCTTCTATGGCTCTTGCCTGTGTCTTTCTTATTATAGGAACTGGGTTTGTTGTATACATCCAACTGTTTGCTGGAGAATGTGAAGAGATGATTGAAGCCTTTGTCAAAATCATCGAGTGGTCAATTCTGGTCCTCATCCTGCTGACGAATGTGACTTTCTATTCCACCATGGAACACCTATTGTTCACCATGTCCAGGAACACCTGCAGCATCTCCCTAAGGGTTCGGATCGATGCCTTTGGGGTATAGAGGACCATGCAGAACATCATAAGAACCTGTCATCTGTATGTTGGAGTTGAAATTTCACGCCACAGCCCAGAACTTACTACTGAAACAACTAGAACTGCGGCAACTCTAGAGATAAAGACCTAGAGCCAAGAAATCCAACGGCACCAACCTCTCTCCATAACAGCAAGATGGAGGAATAGAACAGATTGTTATGTTCTTATAGTAAATGTCTTATTTAAAAAAAAAAAGCATAAATAAATGAAAAAATTATGCAAACCTTCTGTTCTTCTTTGTAGTCCTAAACTCCTTAGATGTATAGGAATATGTGTATCTTAATTTTTATTGGGGCTGCACAATATGTCACAATCACATCAGGAATTTTGCGCTTTGTGATATAGCGATTTCATCCATTGCAAAATGTTGCAATAACCTAGATGGTGCTGGGAGGAGAAACAATGAGCCACATGCTTGAGGGGCTGCACAGCACGGGAGCCGACAAACAGGTGAAACACACCTGCCACCACAGGCTCGCCTCCCCTGCGGTGCGGCCTGACCCCTCCAGCGAGCGTCTCCCTGTTTCTCCTCCCAGCAGTGCCTAGCGCTGGAAGGAGGTGTCCTAACCCCTCCCCAACTGGCCGCTGCTGTATATATGTGGTGCAGCCGTGCAATGGGTATATAAAGCAAACTCAGGAGTGGAGCTCGCTTTATACTGGCTAATGCTGTGCAATATCGATCAGGTGAGTTCCAACATTAACCCTTAAGATGCCTCAATTAAAGTTGGTTGCCTCAAACAAGTACTGGTAGCTCAATGGAATTTGATCAGGACAGGGGCGGCAAATTTGTGGGGTCCTAATCAGCTGAGAGAACGGGCCGAGGGTCTCTACCTGCCTCTTTCCTGTCCGATCAGCGCTTCTCTATTACAGACAGCCTCTGCAGCATGTACTAATGGAGCGCTGAAAGATTAATTACACTAACAGATACAAAAACTTTTTATATGTTCTACAGTTTTTGCACCTCAGCACTTTCACTTTGATAATATAGATGTGCTTATATATTAATTTGTTTCACTTATGTTTTTCATGTTTGTCTTCATTGATTTTTGCTATTTCATGAAATTTGCTTTTTTATTATTTATTATATTTCCATGTATTTTTCACGTGTATATGTATTTATTCACTTTGGTCCCCTCATAGGGTATCATCTAGTACAGTCACGAATAATATTGCGGTTTGTGATATAGCGATTTCATCCATTGCAAAATGTTGCAATAACCTAGATCAGTGATTCCCAACCGCGGTGCCGCGGCACACGTGTGTGCCGTTCGCCGCTGGCCGTGGGATTTTGCTGTGATTTTTATTTTTAAATATCCCGCCTCGGCCTGCGCGCTTATGACTGGCGGCGCAGGAGGGAAGGGAAGCCTGCGTGCACACAGCGTCCCCTGTGTCCCCCTCCCCCTTCTACCTTGCGGTGCAGTGGGCCGAAAATGGGTCCCTGGGGCGGAACGATCTTCACCTGCGCCGCACTCCCGTGCCTGCCGTGGACATGCAAGCTGCGCAGACCGGCTTGCTTAAGGTACTGTACCTTTTCCACCCCTCTGTTACCCCTTTTCAACCCTGTCTACCCCCCCCCCCCCCATCACCCGGGTCCACCGTATCCCCCCCCCCCGTCACCCATGTCCACCCCCCCCATGTCCACCCCCCCCCCTGTCACCCATGTCCACCCCCCCCCTGTCACCTATGTCCTCTACACCTCTCTGTCCACTATTCTACACCCCTGTCACCCATGTACGCTCCTCTACACCCCTCTGTACACTCCTCTACACCCCTGTCACCCATGTACGCTCCTCTACACCCCTCTGTACACTCCTCTACACCCCTCTGTCCACTCCTTTACACCCCTGTCACCCATGGACGCTCCTCTACACCCCTCTGTCCACTCCTCTACACCCCTGTCACCCATGGACGCTCCTCTACACCCCTCTGTCCACTCCTCTACACCTCTGTCACCCATGTACGCTCCTCTACACCCCTGTCACCCATGTACTCTCCTCTACACCCCTCTGTACACTCCTCTACACTCCTCTGTCCACTCCTCTACACCCCTGTCACCCATGTACGCTCCTCTACACCCCTGTCACCCATGTACACTCGTCTACACCCCTCTGTCCGCTCCTCTACACCTCTCTGTCCACTGCTCTACACCCCTGTCACCCATGTACGCTCCTCTACACCCCTCTGTTCGCTCCTCTAAACCTCTCTGTACACTCCTCTACACCCGTCACCCATGTACACTCCTCTACACCCCTCTGTCCACTCCTCTACACCCCTCTGTCCACTCCTCTACACCTCTCTGTCCACTCCTCTTCACCCCTGTCACCCATGTACTGTCCTCTACACCCCTCTGTACACTCCTCTACACCCCTGTCACCCATGTACGCTCCTCTACACCCCTCTCTCCACTCCTCTACACCCCTGTCACCCATGTACGCTCCTCTGCACCCATCTGTCCGCTCCTCTACACCTCTCTGTCCACTCCTCTACACCCCTGTCACCCATGTGCACTCCTCTACACCCCTCTGTCCACTCCTCTACACCCCTGTCACCCATGTACACTCCTCTACACCCCTCTGTCCACTCCTCTACACCTCTCTGTCCACTCCTCTACACCCCTGTCACCCATGTACGCTCCTCTACACCCCTCTCTCCACTCCTCTACACCCCTCTGTACACTCCTCTACACCCCTGTCACCCATGTACGCTCCTCTACACCCCTCTGTACACTCCTCTACACCCCTGTCACCCATGTACGCTCCTCTGCACCCCTCTGTCCGCTCCTCTACACCCCTGTCACCCATGTACGCTCCTCTACACCCCTCTGTCCACTCCTCTACACCTCTCTGTCCACTCCTCTACACCCCTGTCACCCATGTACGCTCCTCTACACCCCTCTCTCCACTCCTCTACACCTCTCTGTGCACTCCTCCACACCCCTGTCACCCATGTACGCTCCTCTACACCCCTCTGTCCGCTCCTCTACACCCCTCTCACCCATGTACGCTCCTCTACACCCCTCTGTCCGCTCCTCTACACCCCTGTCAGCCATGTTCGCTCCTCTACACCCCTGTCACCCATGTACGCTCCTCTACACCCCTCTCTCCACTCCTCTACACCTCTCTGTACACTCCTCTACACCCGTCACCCATGTACGCTCCTCTGCACCCCTCTGTCTGCTCCTCTGCACCCCTCTGTCTGCTCATCTACACCCCTGTCACCCATGTACACTCCTCTACACCCCTCTCTCCACTCCTCTACACCCCTGTCACCCATGTATGCTCCTCTACACCCCTCTGTACACTCCTCTACACCCCTGTCACCCATGTACGCTCCTCTGCACCCCTCTGTCTGCTCCTCTACACCTCTCTGTCCACTCCTCTACACCCCTGTCACCCATGTACGCTCCTCTACACCCCTCTGTACACTCCTCTACACCCCTGTCACCCATGTACGCTCCTCTACACCCCTGTCCACTCCTCTACACCCTTGTCACCCATGTACACTCCTCTACACCCCTCTGTCCACTCCTCTACACCCCTGTCACCCATGTACGCTGATCTACACCCCTCTGTACACTCCTCTACACCCCTGTCACCCATGTACGCTCCTCTACATCCCTCTGTCCACTCCTCTACACCTCTGTCACCCATGTACGCTTCTGTACACCCCTCTGTCCACTCCTCTACACCCCTCTGTACACTCCTCTACACCCCTATCACCCATGTACACTCCTCTACACCCCTCTCTCCACTCCTCTACACCCCTGTCACCCATGTACGCTCCTGTACACCCCTCTGTACGCTCCTCTACAACCCTCTAAACCCCTTTGTCACCCATGTCCACCCCTCTACATCCCTCTGTCACCCATGTACACTCTTCTACACCCCTCTGTCACCCATTTAAAAAAAAGTTCGGCACCTAATAGATCTGTTTTGCAGGATTACCGGTGAAGATTTGTGTGTGGAAGAAATCGTGATGATGGCCTGGACCAGATGGAGAAGAGAAGGCAACATTGCAAATTAGAGAAGACGTCATTGGTGAGTTGCTGTATAAAGCAGCACTTTAAACTACATACCCACTGATAAATAGATATAGTGCATTGCATTTTTTACCATTTCCCCCCCCCCCCCCCCTTTTTTTTTTTTTTTTTTTGCTCATCAACCTCTGTAGCGGTGCCCCACGGATTTTTTTTTTTTCGAGGTGTGCCCCGACCCGAAAAAGGTTGGGAAACACTGACCTAGATGGTGCTGGGAGGAGAAACAATGAGCCACATGCTTGAGGGGCTGCACAGCACGGGAGCCGACAAACAAGTGAAACACACTTGCCACCACAGGCTCGCCTCCCCTGCGGTGCGGGCTGACCCCTCCAGCGAGCGTCTCCCTGTTTCTCCTCCCAGCAGTGCCTAGCGCTGGAAGGAGGTGTCCTAACCCCTCCCCAACTGGCCGCTGCTGTATATATGTGGTGCAGCCGTGCAACGGGTCTATAAAGCAAACTCAGGAGTGGAGCTTGCTTTATACTGGCTAATGCTGTGCAATATAGATCAGGTGAGTTCCAACATTAACAACAATGTAACAGGTACTGCTCTATCCCCGTAACCCGGCTTCCGTGCTGCAGACCGGCAGGGTGGCGTTCCCTTCCACGTGCAATAGTAGAAAACGGAAGATGTCCAGCACCAGGAAGGCAGGTAAAAACTTGTTTATTGAGGTACAAAAGTAACAAACAGCATATCAAGGAGCGTAGAGCCTACGCGTTTCAGGCTGAAGAGCCCTTAGTCATGGCATAAAAACTTTACAGCACTATGTTCTTATATAGTAAAATGCATTAGAATCACATGATCTGAGCAGCAAAGTAGTGGATCATCTAAAAAATGCGGCATGGAGTTAATCACAAACCAATAAGATTATGATACATCTATAGAGATGGCGTACAATACACAGGTATAAAGGATAACCACAAGATTCAGTTACACTGGTACTTATATTGTCATGAGCAATATTGAGATCTGGTTAAATAGAAGGACCGTATTAACTGATTACTTCTATTATTAAAACGTTAGTATAAGGTCTTGTCTCAAATTTAACCCTTGTGGTTCTCTCGTGCCTAGCATGAATATCCAGAATGATTCCCTATTGAGAACCATTCTTCTAAAGTCCCCACCCCGTCTCGGTTTCCTAACCCTTTCTATGCCCATGATTTGTAATGTATTCATGTTGCCTCCATGAACATCCCTAAAATGCCTGGACAACGCAGAAATATTACTATTAAAAGACAAAGTATTTTTTGCATCAGATATGTGCCTGCGTATCCTAGTTTTCAGGGAGTTCATGGTACAACCAACATACTGGCATCGGCATGTTGTGCAGGACGCTAGATAAACTACATTTTTTGTATTACAATTTACATAATCCCTCAAAACAAAGGTTTTGGTATTTGAATATGATTTAAATTCCTTATTGACCTGCATGTAACTGCAAGTGAGGCAGACATTGTGCCCACATTTCCAGTTACCCGCATAAAGCAACCAATTTGTGCCAGTATGTTTGTTATCAGTACTGCTAAACATACTGGGTGATAGGATAGATCCCAAAGAGGGACCTCTTTTGGACACCATCTTGAAATTGTCCTGTAAAAGATTATACAAAACCGTGTCTTGATGCAATATAGGTAAATTCTTTTCAATGATATTCCTGATTTTGTGAAATTGTTTGCTGTACTGTGTGATGAAGAAAGGGGGATGAGCCCTATCCCGTCTCCTTGTAGAATCCTTATCTTGGGTACCATGTGCAATAAGATCCCGTCTATCTAGATTGGCCGCTCTATTTCTTGCCTTATTAAGTGTCTCCGGGTGATATCCTCTTTCCCGTAATCTGTTAAAGAGTAGGTCCGATTCATGTATGAATGTTTCTTGTTTGCTACAATTGCGTCTTAATCTGCACCATTCCCCATAGGGGATGTTGCGGAGAACATGTTGGGGATGGCATGATGTGGCTTGTAGTATAGAATTCCCTGTATTTTCCTTTCTATAGGGGGCCGCCACAATCCTATTATTATCCACAGAGAAACATACATCCAAAAAGGGTATGCTTTCCTGTGAAAAATTGTAGGTGAAGGAAAGGTTCAGTTTGTTATCATTAATGTATTGTACAAACTCTTTAAACTCCAATTCCGAGCCTTCCCACACAAAAATGAGATCATCAATATATCTCCCCATCCATTTGATCTGTTTTTGGTATGGATTACTGTTTGAGAAAATCACCTCCTCTTCCCACTGACTCATAAAAATATTGGCAAAGGATGGGGAGTATTTAGCCCCCATTGATGCTCCCCTGGTTTGAAGAAAAAAGCGGCCATCAAACATAAAATAATTGTTTTTCAGCAAAAATTCCGTGGCCATTAAAATAAATTCCTTCAAACCAGGGGAGTATCGACTGTATGTGTCCATATGTTTGGCCAAAGCTCTGATACCCTCTGGCCAGGGAATGGATGGATAAAGGGAGACCACATCACACGTGGCCCATGCACATGCGGGATTCCACCTGATACCCTCCATTACTTGTAAGACGTGTTTAGTATCCCTAATATAGCTGGGTGTGACCTTAGTGAGGGGTTGCAAATAGCTGTCAACCCAGTCTCCCAGTCTCTCCCCAAGGGATCCAATACCTGCCACAATAGGGCGTAGGGGAGGTGGAAAAACCCCTTTGTGGACCTTGGGGAGAGAGTGGAAGACTGGGGTGACAGGATTCCTGACCATCAAGTATTCTTTCATTTTGTTATCTAAGATACCCATTTGGATACCTTCCTCCAATATTCTATTTAGTGCAGCCTGACAGCTACTTGTAGGGTCACTTTTAAGCTGCCTATATGTGGATTGGTCTGATAACATGTTCATATTTAATTTCTCATACAAACCCACATCTAAAACCACTATACATCCCCCCTTATCCGAATTGCGGATGATCACATTTTTGTTGTTCTTTAATTCCTGTATGGCTGCTTTCTCTGCTCTGGACAGATTGGAACCATGTGTGTTATTTCTACTTTTAACCTCTACGTGTAGTTCCACTAAATCCTTTTCCACTAGTTCCTGAAATCTGTCCAGAGCAGGAGGGCGTGATGCTACAGGATAAAAATCCCTATTACAGGTAATAATTCCTTGTCCCTCATCACAAAAACTAGACGATTCAATATTCAATGCTCTTAATGTAAGTATATTTCTCTGATCAGCAAAATCAACATACGTATCAACATCATTGGTAACTACACCTTCATACATATGTGTGTCGTCACTGTAAGTGACCGTGTCCGGTTCATGTCTTGTAGATTTCGGTATAAGAGAAAAATGTTTGTGCAAAGTCAGTTTCCGTGCCCACCTGTTTACATCCAGTATAGTAGCGAACAGGTTAAAGTCACACGTTGGAACATAATTCAGTCCCTTACTGAGGGCAGATGATTGTGCAGAGGTGATAATAGATGCAGAGAGATTCAATACAGTTTCACTCACTTTTTGTGCGGAGTTTTGGACCGGAGGGCATAACCGCTTGCATCCACGCTTCCTTCCTCCTCTCCGTGTGCGTTTGCGTGGCGAAACCCCAATTGCTCACAATTAACACCAGGTGTAGTTGGAATGAATTTCCGGGACGAAGTGGACAGGCTTTCATTTGATGAGGATATTTCCTGGGCGCTATCCACATCGGAAAAACTCACTCTGCGTTTCACTTTGCGGTTTTTCTTTCGGTAACTCCTCTTTTTGTTCCCATTTCTCAAAATGGATTTAGGTACATTGTGTTCATAGTCCGATGCTTTGTGCATAGCCCATGTGTATATTTCATCCTTCTGATAATCAAGTGTGTCTCGGTTAAATTTTCCTTTTTTAATGTCCATAATTTTATTTTCCAATTCTATGGTTTTTTGTGTAACTTTTGATTCTAGTACCTTATAGTTGTCATTGTTTTGAAATGGTTTAAGTTTACTTTTCACATCTTGCATTTCATTTTCGATAGCTTTTAGCTCCAGCGCTTCTTCCTCCATAATGTAGGAAATCAATTTTTGAGAGCACTCGGATAAAGCTGTATCCCACTTATTTTGGAATTGTTGTGAAAAGACTTTGGTAGGTCGTTTTTTTAACCTTAGTCCCCTTGGTATCATAAGTTTCTCATGATAGGTACTCAGTGTTTGGAAATCCCACCATGTCTTGAGTTCCTTTATTTGTAGATTTTCCAATTGCCGCATTAAAAGAATAAGATCTTGTGGAGCAGTGGGAGTCAGATTCCCCAGGTTGGAAGAAAAGACTGAGTTCCAACATTAACCCTTAAGATGCCTCAAACAAGTACTGGTAGCTCAATGGAATTTGATTGGGACAGGGGCGGCAAATTTGCGGGGTCCTGATCAGCTGAGAGGACGGGCCGAGGGTCTCTTCCTGCCTCTTTCCTGTCCGATAATCCAAATATTATTACACTAACAGATACAAAAATTTTTATATGTTGTACAATTTTTGCACCTCAGCACTTTCACTTTGATAATATAGATGTGCTTATATATTAATTTGTTTCACTTATGTTTTTCATGTTTGTCTTCATTTATTTTAGCTATTTCATGAAATTTGCTTTTTTATTACTTATTATATTTCCATGTATTTTTCACGTGTATATGTATTTATTCACTTTGGTCCCCTCATAGGGTATCATCTAGTACAGTCACTAATAATATTAATATATTTTTCATCTTTTTTTAATCTATTTTATATTTCTCTATGCACTCAATTTTACCTTTACACACATATATATATATATATATATATATATATATATATATATATGTGCAGAGTGCTTAGTGGCCCTTGAAAGCTCCATCACACCAGGAGTGGTGAACTCTCCCTGAGTTAAATACTCATCCCGTTTAGTTGGTCTAAGGCCCCTCATCTCAGCCAAGGCAGTTCACCCTGCTCTGTAGTGATGAGGAGCAAGTAACTTGAAACAGCTTCTGGGGGCAAAATGGACAGAGTCAAGAGGACTGTGATGTACAAGGAGCCCCGCAAGGGTGGGAAGAGAATACCCGATATCCCCACTCTTCTGAGGGCCTCCTTTGCATTTGTCAGCGTGCAGTGGACTTTTGTTGAAAAGACTGGCTCAGTGGGCAGGTCCATGTCTCGCTTGTTTCTTATGCTTCTCTGGAGACAGCTCCATCCCTTACAACTGGAACGCTCCCTGGTTCTATGGGGATGTTGTCCGGTTTGTGAGGGAGCACCAGCTGGAAGGACTGAAACCTGACCTATGGAAGCTGAAGACAATCTACAAGCTCATCCGAGCTAAGGACTTGACTGAGCTGGTTCCAGGACTCCCCGCAGCCACTGCAGAGACAGTTTGGACTAATATGGCCTCAAAGCAGCTTACCAATGGACACAAGGACTTGTCGTGGATGGCCGTCAAGGGAGGACTCTCTCTCAGGTCGTTCATGCATGCCTGCAACCTGTGCACAACCCGGTACTGCCCCTGGTGCCCCTAAGTGGAGGAAACATCTTTGCATGTGTTTGGTCTGTTGGACACCCTTGAACATGAACTCAGAGACTCTGTACCCAGGAACTGCCTATCGTACCATTCGGTGCTTTACGGTCTGTTCCCTGGGTCCCACAACGTGGAGGCCATTCAGGAGGCCTGGCGCATTATGAAATGTTTTAAGGACGCAGTGTGGCTTGCCAGGAACTGCCTCGTGATCAACAGGGAGAACATGTCCGTCCGGGACTGCTGCAGGTTCATCAAGAGCCTGCCTAGAGACTATTCCATCTTGGACAGCCCAGCCGTTGATGAGGAAGAAGAGGAGTGAAGACCCCTCTCCTTCTCCCATGTCTCTCTGAAGATATAGCCCAGCAGTTTGGCCCTGTGATCCGCCCACACCCCTACCCCGATCACAGATTGTATCGTTTTGCTGTTGGATCTCATGTGCTTTTCTATTACAGGATTGAGCGGAGTGTTAGAGTAGCATGGTGATTTATAGCTTAGGGAACCTTTGCTGTGTATTGTACTGTCATGCTTTGTGTGACTTTAATTTATTGTATGACTTGTAATGACTGAACGGACAATAAAGCTCTTTCAATCACCACGAAACAGAATTGTGGTAGAGATTTTGCCTCGGAACATCTGAAGAAGGAGAAGATCTTGAAGACTGCAGCTCCGGAAGAAGCCGACGAAGAACTTGGAAGAAGGGAATCGGCGGTGAATTCTGGAACTTCGGCGAAGGCGGCGCAGAATCTTTTGGAAGAAACTCGCTGCCTCTGGAGAATGATTTGCATAGCTCCTCCCACCCAGGAAAGAAGACTCTGCGAAGCCTCTCCACAAGCAAGGAAGTGGAAAAGAGCCTGCTGGAAGAAGCCATGGCCTCAACCAGCAAGTCCACTCAGGAGGCTGCAGGGCAAGGCCTGGAGGTCCAGCCCCAACCACAGCAAGGCAGAAGGGTGGCAGAATCTCCAACCCTGGAGCCCTGGATGAGGCAGACTGTTGCCTTGAAGCTCAAGCCTGTGGACGGAAGGGTGCCGGACATGTCCCATGACGTGTTCTGCAAGAAGATGCTGGCGGACCAAGGCTTCTCCACGGCTGATACCCTTTTAATAGCAACGTTCATGTCCGGAATCTTCTATATCACCTTTGCCACCATTGGGACCTGTAGAAGATACTGGGAGGTGGTGAAAACGGCGAGTCGCGAATCCCCTTTCTCTTGCTTTGTGGGCAACTGCCCTATTCAAAGAGAGGAGAGGCGGGTGACGGTCTCAATGCGGAACCCACACACCCCAGGCACGGACATCTCGACCTTCCTGAAGCGCTTCTGCACTATGGTGAGGGAGCCCACGCGCATCCTGAACTCCCTAGGATACTGGACCTGCAAGTGGTCTGTGGTCGTCAGACTTAACAAGAACCTTGCTTCTCCAGATGGACTACAGCACCTGCCACCGACATTCTCCTTGGGCAACTCCACAGGACTTATCTTCTACCCGGACATGCCGCAGACCTGCAGTAGATGTGGCAAGATGGGCCACGAGGGCAAGGACTGTAAGGAGGATGTCTGCAGGTTTTGCCGTGTGACAGGTCACACGACCAAGGATTGCCCCAAGAGCAAGACCTGCAACCTCTGCAGATTGGCGGCCCACAGCTACAATGACTGCCCCCAGAGGGAGAGACCAAGCCGACCGAGGAGGGTAAGAAGGCGAAAGCCAACACCCCGGCCCCGTCCCTCCCCTGCCCCTCCTGCCCCATCCCCTGCTCCTCCTGCCCCATCCCTTGCCCCGCCCTCCCCTGCCCAAGCACTCTCTCCTGCCCCCCGCCCCACCCAGCCTCCTTTCTCTCCTTGCCCAGCAGCACCTAACCCCCCTCCAGCTGTTGGTGCCTGCTCTTTGGAGGTTTTTCCTGTGCTTCCTCCCCCAGGTACCATACAGAGGAAGAGGAAAGGAAGGGACAATGCATCAGCTGAGTCCCACAAGAGAAAGATCATCGAGACCTGTGAGACCCCTCAAGCTTCAGATGAAGAGGAGGAGATGGAGCTGGTCTGCGAGAGCCTTCAAGCTTCAGATGGAGAGGAGGAGATGGAGCAGGTCCAAGCGGAGCAAGTCCAAGCTCAGTCTATGGAGGAGCTCCTGCAGGACCCAGAGGTCAAAGAAATCCTAGATGCACCGGCCAACCCGGTCTACGACGAGTTCTTGGAAGGGCGCTATGAGAAGCCACAGGAGCTGACAGGCGCCAGAGAAGAGGACCCGCCCGACCGGAGGGATAACTAGTATCTGAACTAACCTCTCTTTTTATTCCCATGGCTGATCTCAACATCTTCTGCATTCATGTGAGGAGTATTAGAGATAGGTTTAGATTTCAGACTGTCCTTACGTTCTTAGATTCTCAGAGGTGTGATGTTTACTTGCTGCAGGAATGTGCTTTGTCTGCTTCTAGGTCTTACAACCATTTGGCCAGGCGGTGGTCTCACGGCCCTTCCTACTGGTCTGGTGGGGGGTGACAGTAGGTCTGCGGGGGTGGCCATCCTGATCAGGGGAGGTAACTTTGCACTTGATTCCGTCCGGGAGCTCGTCTGTGGCAGACTTCTCGTCGCAGACGGTTCCTGGGCGGGTGAGCCCATGCAGCTCATCAACATGTATGCCTCCCCTGAGAAGAATGTCCGACTGGAGGTTCTCCAGGCCCTGCAGGCTCAGCTCGCCACCACTAGGGCAGTAGTGTTGGGTGGTGACTTCAACTGCCCCATTGAGGTGGACGGGCGCAGTTCTGGCACATCCGCCAACCTGGACGTGACGTCTAAGCTGCTGATTGAGATGGAGACAGAGGCATCCTTGCAGGACGTTGTTGGGTCCATCGGGAACGGCTCCGTAAACTATGCGTGGAGCCGCCCTGATCGCTCGCTCCGTTCTCGGATAGACTTCATCTTCACTTCGAGAGCAGTCAGAAAGGTGTTGTACTCTATGGTCCCCTGCTTCTTCTCTGACCACAGGACCATTCGATTTCGGGGGACTCTTCGTCTTTCGTTCCAAGATGGAGAACCTGGAAAAGGGTGAGAAGTGTAGCTCTTTCTTTTTCAGGAAGCTCCATGCTGGCCACACGCCCCTGACTGAGCTACAAGATAAGACCAGACACATGAGGAGGGGCAAGGAGGAGGTGGTGGGGGTCGTCTCCGACTTCTACAGCAACCTCTATGCCCCCAAGTCATCCGACCCCGAAGCTGCTGAGAGGTTCCTGTCAGGTATCACTAACGTTGTTGATCCCGCAGGTGCAGCGGCTATGGACGATGCCTTGACGGTGGGGGAGCTGCTCTCTGCCGCTAAATCCTTTAGGCCCGGCAGGACCCCGGGCAGTGACTGTCTCCCGGCCGAGCTCTATGTAGCGCTGGGTGACCTGATCTGTCCAGACCTGTTGGAGGTGTACGATGAGATGGTGGTGGGGGGCAGAATGCCTCCGTCGTTGAGGGAAGGGATGATCACGATCTTGTATAAGCGGAAGGGGGAGAGATGTGACCTGAAAAACTGGCATCCCATCTCTCTCCTGAACGTGGACTACAAGATCCTCGCCAAGGTGCTGGCCAAAAGGCTGAAATCTGTCATCGGGCAGATCGTCCATTCGGACCAGACCTGCGGCATTCCTGGTCGCAGGATTGCTGACAGCCTTGCCCTTGTGAGAGACACGGTCTATTACATCCAGGACCGTCGTGGCCGCGAATCACTGGTCAGTTTGGATCAGGAGAAGGCGTTTGACCGTGTCTCCCACGCATTCATGGGCAGGGCTTTGCGCAGGCTGGGTCTGGGGAAGATGTTTTGCTCTTTTGTTAACGTCATGTTGATATTTACAGCACAGTGTTGGTGAACGGCTGGAAGACTAACCCCTTTTCCATCCTTTCAGTGGTTAGACAAGGCTGCCCTCTTTCACCTCTTCTTTTTGTTTGTGTTATAGAGCTCTTCGCTAAAACTATCCGGACTGTGGAGCTCCAAAAAGCTCTCTATTGAAGGCAAGGCACTGGTCCTGCGGAGTGAAGTTTTGCCTGTGCTCCAGTATACCGCACAGGCCTGGCCTCCCCATACCATCCTTTGCATGGCCATCACCCGGACAGTGTTTTGCTTAATCTGGGGCAAAATGGACAGAGTCAAGTGGACTGTGATGTACAAGGATCCCCGCAAGGGTGGGAAGGGAATACCCGATATCCCCACTCTGCTGAGGGCCTCCTTTGCATGTGTCAGCGTGCAGCGGACTCTTGTTGAAAAGACTGGCTCAGCGGGCAGGTCCATGTCTCGCTTGTTTCTCATGCCCCTCTGCAGACAGCTGGGCTGGGACAGGTGGAACAGCTCCATCCCTTACAACTGGAATGCTCCCTGGTTCTATGGGGATGTTGTCCGGTTTGTGAGGGAGCACCAGCTGGAAGGACTGAAACCTGACCTATGGAAGCCGAAAACAATCTACAAGCTCATCCGAGCTAAGGACTTGACTGAGCTTGTTCCGGGACTCCCGCAGCCACTGCAGAGACAGTTTGGACTAATGTGGCCTCAAAGCGGCTTACCAATGGACACACGGACTTGTCATGGATGGCCGTCAAGGGAGGACTCTCTCTCAGGTCGTTCATGCACTGCCCCCGGTGCCCCTATGTGTAGGAAACATCTTTGCACATGTTTTGGCAGTGCCCCTTTGCACAGGGTCTGTTGGATGCCCGGGAACATGAACTCAGAGACCCTGTACCCAGGAACTGCCTATCGTACCATTCGGTGCTTTACGGTCTGTTCCCTGAGACCCACAACGTGGAGGCCATCCAGGAGGCCTGGCGCCTTATGAACTGTTTTAAGGATGCAGTGTGGCTTGCCAGGAACCGCCTCGTGATCATCAGGGAGAACATGTCTGTCAGGACTGCCGCAGGTACATCAAGAGCCTGCTTAGAGACTATTCCATCTTGGACAGCCTGGCCGTCGATGAGGAAGAAGAGGAGTGAAGACCCCTCTCCTTTTCCCATGTCTCCTTGAAGATACAGCCCAGCAGTTTGGCCCTGTGATCCTCCCCCTCCCCACCCCCACATAGTCGCCCACGCCCCTACCCCGATCACAGATTGTATTGTTTTTCGATATCTTGTGCTTTTCTATTACAGGATTGAGCGGAGTGTTAGAGTAGCATGATGTGCGATGTATAGCTTAGGGAACCTTTGCTGTGTATTGTACTGTCAAGCTGTGTGTGATTGTAATTTATTTTATGACTTGTAATGACTGGACGGACAATAAAGCTCTTTCAATAAACCCCAAAACAGCTGTCTGCAGATGGGTACTCTTTCCTTCTGGAGAGAGAGTTCTGGCATGGCATTAATCCCGATAAGCTTTTTATATTCCGTAACTGGAGCTAAGCTGATACCAGGGAACATCGCCTGAAAAGGTGATGTAATGAGCTGATTTGCATATTCCCCTACCCAGAATGCCTGCAGAGTGCTTAGTGGCCCTTGAAAGCTCCGTCACACCAGGAGTGGTGAACTCTCCCTGAGTTAAATACTTATCCCGTTTAGTGTATATATATATGTATATATTTGTATATTTATCCACTTTTGTTTATTATACACTCATATACTGTTATATTGTACCATTTCAACATTATATATAATAGCCCCCCCCCATTCTATATCGATATATGTAACATATTTATTTATCTATTTTAATGCTATCTGTGTTGCCCTGTGCATTATGCTGCCTCATGTGTGTTGTTGTGGGACATTATCTTCTTTCTTTTATAAATGATTCTCTTATTACCTTATGTGCCGTTGGCCCCCCTGCTTTTGATATCTACATGAATTAATATACAGTAGTCCCTCAAGTTACAATATTAATAGGTTCCAGGACGACCATTGTATGTTGAAACCATTGAATGTTGAGACCATAACTCTATGGAAACCTGGTAATTGGTTCTGAAGCCCCAAAATGTCATCTAAAAATAGGAAAAAGTGAGGATTAAAGAAAAATAAGTAGATAAATAATACAGATAAAGCAAATCCTTACATATAAAAGTAAGAAAGATCTGCTGGGAGCTGTAATTCACTGTCTATGTAGAGGACGGAGGCTTCTTCAGGGTCCTGTACAGTACACGCAACGTCCTAAAAAAGTAAAATGAAGCCGCCCTTACTTAGTGTCCAAAGGAGCAGCTAACCCTGGCACAGGTACAGAGTAGTACAGAACATGTAATACCTCCCTGTACTGTAGGGGGAGCTACCAGACAGCCAGTCAGTACATGCACTTTAGGAATACAGGGGTTTTATCAGTGAATGACCATTCTGATTGATTGGTTCTTCCAGCCATTGACATGTTTTGCAGATTCCATAGCATTGTATGTTGAGTCTGGTTTCAAGTTACAATAGTCCAGAAAGGACCATTGATTGTTGAAACGAAAGTATGTTGAGGCCATTGTAAGTTGAGGGATCACTGTAATATATATATATATATATATATATATATATATATATATATATATATATAGTGTCCCGGTATGTACTATATTGCATACTGTACCTTGTCAGGGATGTGGAAATTATATCGCCCGACGTCCGGGACAAGTAGTTTTGGGCGCCGGGCAGGTGAATTGTTTATAGACTTAGCCCTGTATCGGGCGAGCAGGGACAGACCGACGTCCCCCTTATTTTTCTTTACTTCCGGTGTGAGGCGCAGGAGCCGATGGAAGTCTACACCTCACACCGGCGCTCAGAGAGTATGGAGGGGGCCCCCATCTGACTGCAGAGCCTGAGGTCGCACTTCGCATGACATAATTGAGCCCCGCCCCCTTATCTAATCCTCCCGGAGGATGGAGGGCGCAGCTACACATAACACAAGAAGAGAGAAAGGATGTCCACAGCTCGGCACACAGCTCCTCCCCTCCCCCGCACACAGCTCTATCCCTCCCCCTCCTCTTTCTTCACAGGACCTAATCCACCACGGGGAGGCTGCATGTTTGCACGGGGAAAACAGAGCAGGGGGGAGTGGAGAGAGGAGAGGACGTCCGGTGTGAGGGGAGATTTATAACCCATGTAACCTCACACTGTACGGGACTACAGCTCTGATGTCCACTCATGGCGGCTCAGGTGAGGAGGCAGAGAATGCAGGCGACAGGAAGGGTGGTTGTATATGTATAGTGTGAGTGTATGTGTGATGTGTGTATAATGTCTGTGTGTGATGTGTATGTAAGGTATAATGTCTGTGTGTGATGTGTATGTAATGTATAATGTCTGTGTGTGATGTGTATGTAATGTATAATGTCTGTGTGTGATGTGTATATAATGTATAATGTCTGTGTGTGATGTGTATGTAATGTATAATGTCTGTGTGGGATGTGTATGTAATGTATAATGTCTGTGTGGGATGTGTATGTAATGTATAATGTCTGTGTGTGATGTGTATGTAATGTATAATGTCTGTGTGTGATGTGTATGTAATGTATAATGTCTGTGTGTGATGTGTATGTAATGTATAATGTCTGTGTGTGATGTGTATGTAATGTATAATGTCTGTGTGTGATGTGTATGTAATGTATAATGTCTGTGTGTGATGTGTATGTAATGTATAATGTCTGTGTGTGATGTGTATGTAATGTATAATGTGTGTATAATGTCTGTGTGTAATGTATAATGTCTATGTGATGTGTGTATGATGTCTGTCTATGTGTGATGTGTATGTAATGTATAATGTCTGTGTGTGATGTGTATGTAATGTATAATGTGTGTATAATGTCTGTGTGTAATGTATAATGTGTGTATAATGTCTGTGTGATGTGTGTATGATGTCTGTCTATGTGTGATGTGTATGTAATGTATAATGTCTGTGTGTGATGTGTATGTAATGTATAATGTCTGTGTGTGATGTGTATGCAATGTATAATGTGTGTATAATGTCTGTGTGTAATGTATAATGTGTGTATAATGTCTATGTGATGTGTGTATGATGTCTGTCTATGTGTGATGTGTATGTAATGTATAATGTCTGTGTGTGATGTGTATGTAATGTATAATGTGTGTATAATGTCTGTGTGTAATGTATAATGTGTGTATAATGTCTGTGTGATGTGTGTATGATGTCTGTCTATGTGTGATGTGTATGTAATGTATAATGTCTGTGTGTGATGTGTATGTAATGTATAATGTCTGTGTGTGATGTGTATGTAATGTATAATGTCTGTGTGTGATGTGTATGTAATGTATAATGTGTGTATAATGTCTGTGTGTAATGTATAATGTGTGTATAATGTTTGTGTGATGTTTGTATGATGTCTGTCTATGTGTGATGTGTATGTAATGTATGATGTGTGTATGATGTCTGTCTATGTGTGAGGTGTATGTAATGTATAATGTGTGTATGATGTCTGTCTATGTGTGATGTGTATGTAATGTATAATGTGTGTATGATGTCTGTCTATGTGTGATGTGTATGTAATGTATAATGTGTGTATGATTTCTGTCTATGTGTGATGTGTATGTAATGTATGATGTGTGTATGATGTCTGTCGATGTGTGTATGTATGTGATTTATGATGTGGGGGGGGGGCAGCGGTGTATGTATGATGTGTGTGTATATGTATAGTGTGAGTGTATGTGTGATGTGTGTAAGATGTCTGTGTGATGTGTGTATGTAATATATGATGTGGGGGGGGGGGGGCAGCGGTGGGTGTATGTATGATTTGTGCATATGTATGGTGTATATGTATGGTTTGAGTGTATATGTGAATGACGTATCTGTGATGTGTGTATGATGTGGGGGGGGGGCAGCGGTGTATGTATGATGTGTGTGTATATGTATAGTGTGAGTGTATGTATGATGTGTGTATGATGTCTGTCGATGTGTGTATGTAATATATGATGTGGGGGGGGGGCAGCGGTGGGTGTATGTATGATTTGTGCATATGTATGGTGTATATGTATGGTTTGAGTGTATATGTGTATGATGTATCTGTGATGTGTGTATGATGTGGGGGAGGGCACCGCCGCCAGTTGTACCATCTAATTTTATTTATTTTTAGTGGCTTCTGGCTCCCCACACTAAATTGCACCCCCAGAATCCTGCCCCTTCATACTCACCCACCAAGCAAGAGCCCCACGGATGCACGCAAACACACCCGAACCAAAGCTACAACTCCCAGCATGTTGCACCATAACCTAAACTGTAGAACTATAAAGTGCAACATGCTGGGAGTTGTAGTTTTGGTTCGGGTCAGCTGCAGAGCCATAGGCTGCATCAGGGCATGCTGGGTGTTGTAGTTACTAACTGCAATTCCCAGTATTCCCTGACACATCCTATGGCTCTGCAGCTGACCCGAACCAAAACTACAACTCCCAGCATGTTACACATTAACCCTAACTGTACTACTATACAGTGCAACACCCACACAACCATAGGCTGTATCAGGGCATGCTGGGTGTTGTAGTTATCTAGTAACTAAATGCAACTTCCAGCATTTTCTGTCACAAAATGCAGCACATAAACTGGAGAAGCACAACACCCCCCAGTAACACATTAGTCCCTATGAAGACTGAAAAATAGCGATTAAAATATTTTAAAAAGTGCGTATATATGTGAATAAGCCCCTTTCCTAATAAAAGTTTCCAATTTTCCTTAAATAAAAATAATGTACAAAAATAAACATAAGTGGTATCGCTACATGTGGAAATGTCCAGACTATTAAAATATAATGTTAATTAAACCGTACGGTGAACGGTGTAAATGTAAAAGAATAGTCCAGAATTGCTCATTTTTGGTCACTTCATATTAGAAATTTTTTTTATGGTGATCAAAAAGTTACATCTAGACTTTTCTGGACTTCCCTTGGGTGTAAAAGGAGCTACAGCTCTCCCGCCGCTAATAGCCTGGCATGCTGCGATCACCGTGGCCGCTATTAACTTAGACAGCGGTGATCTAATGTTTTGACAGCAGTGTCTAAAGGATCTTATATCCATCCCTGGTGGTCTAGTGGGGGGGATCAGACTATTTTGTTCGAAATTATTTTGTCTACCAGGACAAGTAGATTGTGTTCAGCTTTATTCCCTTGGACAAGTAGTTTTTTTTTTAATTTCCACACCCCTGCTTGTGCCAGGGGATCCCCAAAGTCAGAGTTCCTAGATACCGTTGGGGTCTGCCTGCTGAGTAAGTCCCTCGTCGCCTCTTCGTTCTTTAATTTTGTGTGGTATATATAAATAATTGATATAAATATAATTATCTGTATAGTGTCTGAAGGACATTGGGTCACATGACTAGTGTTAATTCCTTTAGGGTATGCTTAAGGACCTTCCGAGGTCACATGGTATGGTCACATGTTAGACCATAATCCTTTGTGAGGAGAATTGACAGATGGTATGGACCAATGAGCTCAAGGTCAGCCAATCCTCACTCTCTTGGGTTCCGGACTAGCAGAGAGGAGAGATCCGTGCAACTTTCAAAGACAAGACCAGGCCGAAGCCTGACAATACCGCAACTTACCAAACTTTGAGTTACAATACAACTCCCCACTATAGCTAAAGTGTCTGCTGGACCTAAAACCAATCCCCTAAATCCAGTGGAACAGCGCATATTAATCTCCTGAGCTTAAAACTCACGCGGTCCCAACAAACTGTCAAAATCCTAATGGACTCTGCTTGTAAAAAGACTTTTCTTGTTTAACTCTGCATAAAACCTGCAGTAAAAGTTCCGACAGTTTTCTGAAACCTACGGTTGTGGACAATCATTTATTTAAACCTCCCTATTGCTCTTGGGACGGGTGGCGATAGGACAAGCATATACAGAGAAGCCCCCTGCAATCAGACAGAGGAATGCTTTCAGACAGGAGAGAGCTCAGAGGAATCGTATCACACAGGAGAGAGCAAAGAGAAGTCCTATTGTGGTGTCCCGGTACAGGACCTTGTCCTATCCCTTGTCTAAAGTCCCCTCAGCTAGAGTCCCTCCATTCCTATAGGGCTCTCCTGCAGGGCTTACCCCTCGTCACCTAATATAAATGTGATATTTAGTGTATATATTATTTAACCACTTAAGGACCAAGGACGTATGAGTACGTCCTTGGTCCCGCTCCCGTGATATAACGCGGGGTCCCACGGTGACCCCGCATCATATCACGGCGGGCCCGGCATCGCGTGCTTTTAACCCTTTAGCCACGTGCTCAAAGCTGAGCCACGTGGCTTAAAGGGAAAGTAAAAAGTGCTGGTTAGCTCAGGGAGCTGTTCGGGATCGCCGTGGTGAAATCGCGGCATCCCGAACAGCTGTACTACAGGAGGAAGGTCTCTTACCTTCCTTCCTTCCTGCAGACCGATCACCGATTGAATGCTTCAAGCCTGAGATCCAGGCTTGAGCAATCCATCGCCGAAAACACTGATCAATGCATCTCTATGGAGTGTGTAGGAGTAGAGGTCAAGATCCATGTACAGGTAGGGTGGGTAAGTTGTCACCCAACATCAGGATACCTTGTATCTTCCCCAGGGCTCACGGAGAGCGGACCTTATTATACTTGGAATGCAACCAAGGGCCCCAAATTGTAATAAATTTGTCATGAGTTCTGAGTGTTCTGTGATGCATTTCCTCAAACCTACAAATCTGATGCACCTTCTCAAGCCATTCTTCAACTGTGGGCGGCACAGGGCTCAACCAATGAAGAGGCATAATGGATTTAGCAGCTGCCAGTAAGTGTGATATCAGGGATTGTTTACCAGGTGAGTAGCCGAGACACAGCATATTTAGCAGGACCACCGCCGGCGACAGCGGAATCAAGGCCCCCATCACCTTGTTATGTCGAGCGCTCCATGTCCCCGCTCCTCCCCGGAGCGCTCACAGCGTTCTCCTGTGCGCTGCGATAATGTCCCCAGCCGGGATGCGATTCGCGATGCGGGACGCGCCCGCTCGCGATGCGCATCCTGACCCGCTTACCAGACTCGTTCCCCGTCTGTGCTGTCCCTGCGCGCGCAGCCCCGCTCCCTAGGGCGTGCGCGCGCCGGGTCTTTGCGATTTAAAGGGCCGGTGCACCACTGATTGGCGCATGTGTTTTAACCAGTACCTTCACCTGTGCACTTCCCTATTTATACCTCACTTCTCCTGCACTTCCTTTTTGGATCTTGTTGCCATTGTGCCAGTGAAAGCGTTTCTTTGTGTGTTCCTAGCCTGTGTTCCAGACCTCCTGCCGTTGCCCCTGACTACGATCCTTGCTGCCGGCCCTGACCTTCTGCTACGTCCGACCCTGCTCTTGTCTACTCCCTTGTTCCGCGCCTATCTCAGCAGTCAGAGAGGTTGAGCCGTTGCCGGTGGATACGACCTGGTTACTACCGCCGCTACAAGACCATCCCGCTTTGCGGCGGGCTCTGGTGAAAACCAGTAACAACTTAGAACCGGTCCACCGACACGGTCCACGCCAATCCCTCTCTGGCACAGAGGATCCACCTCCAGCCTGCCGAATCGTGACACACCTCCTCCACTATACGGTTAACTTCTTTCCAGAATTTCTGAATAGCCGGACAAGTCCACCATATATGTGCATGTGTCACTTTGATGCTGTTACTTCGCCAACATAAGTCTGAATCTGCTAGTTTGTGTACAAATAGAAACTCTGAAGTCCTGTACCACCTCGATAGTAGTTTGTAGTTTGATTACTGAAGGCGTACACATCTTGAGAAACCCTGAGAGTGACTGAGTATGAGGTCTGAATCTGCAGGGGACACTGATAAACCTCCCTATTTCTCTTGGGACGGGTGGCGATAGGACAAGCATATACAGAGAAGCCCCCTGCTATCAGACAGAGGAGTGCTTTCAGACAGGAGAGAGCTCAGAGGAATCGAATCACACAGGAGAGAGCAAAGAGAAGTCCTATTGTGGTGTCTCGGTACAGGACCTTGTCCTATCCCTTGTCTAAAGTCCCCTCAGCTACAGTCCCTCCATTCCTATAGGGCTCTCCTGCAGGGCTTACCCCTCGTCACCTCCTATAAATGTGATATTTAGTGTATATATTATTTAACCGCTTAAGGACCAAGGATGTATGAGTACGTCCTTGGTCCTGCTCCCGTGATATAACGCGGGGTCCCATGGTGACCCCGCATCATATCACGGCGGGCCAGGCATCATAGTGAAGCCGGGACCCGCCGCTAATAGCGCGCGGCACTGATCGCGGTGTCGCGTGCTTTTAACCCTTTAGCCGCGTGCTCAAAGCTGAGCCACGTGGCTAAAAGGAAAAGAAAAAAGTGCCGGTTAGCTCAGGGAGCTGTTCGGGATCGCCGCGGTGAAATCGCGGCATCCCGAACAGCTGTACTACAGGAAGAAGGTCTCTTACCTTCCTTCCTGCAGTCCGATCACCAATTGAATGCTTCAAGCCTGAGATCCAGGCTTGAGCAATCAATCCCCGAAAACACTGATCAATGCATCTCTATGGAGTGTGTAGGAGTAGAGGTCAAGATCCATGTGCAGGTAGGGTGGGTAAGTTGTCACCCAACATCAGGATACCTTGTATCTTCCCCAGGGCTCACAGAGTGCGGACCTTATTATACTTGGAATGTAACCAAGGGCCCCAAATTGTAATAAATTTGTCATGAGTTCTGAGTGTTCTGTGATGCATTTCCTCAAACCTACAAATCTGATGCACCTTCTCAAGCCATTCTTCAACTGTGGGCAGCACAGGACTCAACCAATGAAGAGGGATAATGGATTTAGCAGCTGCCAGTAAGTGTGATATCAGGGATTGTTTACCAGGTGAGTAGCCGAGACATGGCATATTTAGCAGGACCACCGCCGGCGACAGCGGAATCAAGGCCCCCATCACCTCCTCCACTATACGGTTAACTTCTTTCCAGAATTTCTGAATAGCCGGACAAGTCCACCATATATGTGCATGTGTCCCTTTGATGCTGTTACATCGACAACATAAGTCTATCCTCGATAGTTGTTTGTAGTTTGATTCCTGAAGGCGTACACATCTTGAGAAACCCTGAGAGTGACTGAGTATGAGGTCTGAATCTGCAGGGGACACTGATAAACCTAGTTCCGTCGCCCATGACGTTACGCAGTGGGGCAAACTGATCCAGTGTTCAGGAAAGCGGAGCATCTAGACAGCTTTCTCTGTTTAGGACGTGAGTCCATAATGAGTTCTTCAGAATTTGTTCCAAAATTCGGAACAACGTGACACAAAGTGGGCTACATGTAAGTGTCACGATTCGGCTAGCTGGTTGTGGATCCACTGTGTCAGCGAGGAATTGGCGTGGACCGTGCCATTGGACCGGTTCTAAAAGGCTACTGGTGTTCACCAGAGCCCGCCGCAAAGCGGGATGGTCTTGCTGCGGCGGTAGCAACCAGGTCGTATCCACTAGCAACGGCTCAACCTCGCTGACTGCTGAGAAGGCGTGGGACAGAAGGACTAGGCCGAGGCAAGGTCAGACGTAGCAGAAGGTCGGGGCAGGCGGCAAGGTTCGTAGTCAAAATGGATAGCAGGAGATCAGGTAACACAGGCTTGGACAACACTAAACGCTTTCACTGGCACAAGGCAACAAGATCCGGCAAGGAAGTGCAGGGGAAGTGAGGTGATATAGCCAGGGAGCAGGTGGAAGCTAATTAGGCTAATTGGGCCAGGCACCAATCATTGGTGCACTGGCCCTTTAAGTCTCAGAGAGCTGGCGCGCGCGCGCCCTAGAGAGCGGAGCCGCGCGCGCCAGCACATGACAGCCGGGGACCGGGACGGGTAAGTGACTTGGGATGCGATTCGCGAGCGGGCGCGTCCCGCTATGCGAATTGCATCCCCGCCGGCAATGTCAGTGCAGCGCTCCCGGTCAGCGGGTCTGACCGGGGCGCTGCAGAGAGAGAGACGCCGTGAGCGCTCCGGGGAGGAGCAGGGACCCGGAGCGCTCGGCGTAACAGTACCCCCCCCTTAGGTCTCCCCCTTTTTTTGTCCGGCACGTGCTTCACATGGGACGAGGACACCGGGCGTGATTGTAGGGTTTCCTCAAAGGCAGGCAGTACAGCAGGAGCAGGAGTGGGAATGGGGAGGGAGGGTAGAGGGTGAAGCTTGGCACGGGGCAGGGTGTCACCAGGACGGGGGCCAAGAGGAGGCAAGGCACAGTCCTGATAAGCCTTGGGGAGACCAGGTGTAGGAGGAGGCACTGAGGCTTGCCTGATGGTACTGGGAGGAGAGGAGAGGCATTTGTGGCAAGCAGAGCCCCAATTCTTGATCTCCCCGGTGGTCCAGTCAAGGGTGTGAGAATGAAGCTGGAGCCATGGCAGACCGAGGAGGACTTCGGAGGTGCAGTTGGGAAGGACGAAAAATTTAATTTTTTCGTGATGGGGTCCAATGCACATTAAGAGGGGTTTTGTGCGGTAACGCACGGTGCAATCCAATCTAACTCCGTTGACCGCGGAAATGTAGAGCGGCTTGACGAGACGGGTCACCGGGATGCAGAACTTATTCACCAAAGAATCCAGAATAAAATTCCCAGAGGCACCAGAGTCCAAGCAGGCCACGGCTGAGATGGAGGAGTTGGCAGAAGGAGAAATCCGCACGGGCACCGTGAGACGTGGAGAAGCAGACTTCGAACCAAGAGACACCACACCCACGTGAGCTGGGTGCGTGCGTGCGTTTCCTAGACGTGGAGGACGAATAGGGCAATCCACCAAGAAATGTTCGGTACTGGCACAGTACAAAGATTTTCTTCCCTACGGCGATTTCTCTCTTCCTGGGTCAGGCGAGACCGATCCACTTGCATGGCCTCCTCGGCGGGAGGCACAGGCGTAGATTGCAAAGGATACTGTGGGAGAGGTGCCCAGAGATCTAGGTCTTTTTCCTGGCGGAGCTCCTGGTGTCTCTCAGAAAAACGCATGTCAATGCGGGTGGCCAAATGGATAAGTTCTTGCAGGTTGGCAGGAACCTCTCGTGCGGCCAGCACATCCTTGATGTTACTGAATAGGCCTTAAAGGTCGCGCAGAGAGCCTCGTTATTCCAAGATAATTCGGAAGCGAGAGTACGAAATTGGATGGCGTACTCGCCTACTGAAGAATTACCCTGGACCAGGTTCAGCAGGGCAGTCTCGGCAGAAGAAGCTCGGGCTGGTTCCTCGAAGACACTACAGACTTCAGCGAAGAAGGACTGGACTGTGGCTGTGGCAGGATCATTGCGGTCCCAGAGCGGTGTGGCCCAAGACAAGGCCTTTCCAGAAAGAAGGCTCACTACGAACGCTACCTTAGACCGTTCTGTAGGAAATAGGTCCGACAACATCTCCATATGCAGGGAACATTGAGACAAAAATCCACGGCAGAGTCTAGAGTCCCCATCAAATTTGTGTGGCAGGGACAAGCGGAGGCTAGGAGCGGCCACTCGCTGCGCAGGCGCTGGCGGAAGAGATGGTTGCTGCTGTAGCAGAGGCAGAAGTTGCTGTAACGTGGCGGTCAACTGCGACAGCTGCTGTCCTTGTTGGGCAATTTGCTGCGATTGCTGAGCGACCACCGCGGTAAGGTAAGCGAGACTTGGCAGCGGCACCTCAGCGGGATCCATGGCCGGATCTACTGTCACGATTCGGCTAGCTGGTTGTGGATCCACTGTGTCAGCGAGGGATTGGCGTGGACCGTGCCGGTGGACCGGTTCTAAGAGGCTACTGGTGTTCACCAGAGCCCGCCGCAAAGCGGGATGGTCTTGCTGCGGCGGTAGCAACCAGGTCGTATCCACTAGCAACGGCTCAACCTCGCTGACTGCTGAGAAGGCGTGGGACAGAAGGACTAGGCAGAGGCAAGGTCAGACGTAGCAGAAGGTCGGGCAGGCGGCAAGGTTCGTAGTCAAAATGGATAGCAGGAGATCAGGTAACACAGGCTTGGACAACACTAAACGCTTTCACTGGCACAAGGCAACAAGATCCGGCAAGGAAGTGCAGGGGAAGTGAGGTGATATAGCCAGGGAGCAGGTGGAAGCTAATTAGGCTAATTGGGCCAGGCACCAATCATTGGTGCACTGGCCCTTTAAGTCTCAGAGAGCTGGCGCGCACGCGCGCCCTAGAGAGCGGAGCCGCGCACGCCAGCACATGAAAGCCGGGGACCGGGACGGGTAAGTGACTTGGGATGCGATTCGTGAGCGGGCGCGTCCCGCTATGCGAATCGCATCCCCGCTGGCAATGTCAGTGCAGCGCTCCCGGTCAGCGGGTCTGACTGGGGCGCTGCAGAGAGAGAGACGCCGTGAGCGCTCCGGGGAGGAGCAGGGACCCGGAGCGCTCGGCGTAACATTAAGAATGAGAATCTCTGTTGTGGTAGCAGACCACGAAGTGTGTCCGCTGATGGCGGGCCTCCATCCCTGAATAGTTGGGAGACAGTGATTTTGTTGAGCCTATTCCACATGGGACTATAAACTGGGGAACTCCTCCCCACTGCCGCCGGCACCAGACCAACAGGTAATAAAGGGGAAACTCCGGGGACAATAAAGGAAGAGAGGTCAGACCAGGTAGACATGATACCAAGAAATAGCAGGTGAGTAGATTTAGACATATCACAGAAGAGGAGGTTGACAAAGTGTTGTCTTCATTTCCTCCCGGGAAGAGCCCGGGACCAGATGGTCTCGCTCTCTCTTATTATAAGTCCTTTAAGAAGATTCTTTTGTCAAGACTCACTGAATTTTGTGCTGCAGTGTTTGGGGGAGACTCACTACAGAGACAGACTCAGGAAGCGCATATAACTGTTCTGCCAAAGGAGGGGAAGGACCCTTCATCTTGCAGCAGTTATCGTCCGATCTCTCTTCTAAATTTGGACCTGAAGATCTGGGCGAAATTGCTATCCATACGGTTAAAGAACCTTCTTCCCCACCTTATTGGGCATGAACAAGCGGGTTTCATTCCAGGGAGGGAGGGACGGATGAATACGTGGAGACTCCTCACCGGGATACAAGTGACATCCTCACGGGGCTCTCCTCTGGCTCTTCTCGGCATAGATGCCGAGAAGGCCTTTGACAGAGTTAGCTGGGATTATATGAGAGCAGTACTGGTGAAATTCTGTATCCCGGATAGCTTTGTCAATGCAATCTTATCCCTATACTCTCAACCCACTGCCTCCATTCTAGTCAATGAGGTGATATCCCCCTCTTTCTCCATAAGCAACGGGACCAGGCAGGGATGTCCATTGTCCCCTACCTTGTTTGTCATGGTGATGGAGACTCTGCTGCAGAAGGTGCGTCAGATGGAGGAAGTGAGAGGTCTTACCGTTTATGGACGGGAGCTCAAATTCTTGGCTTTTGCAGATGATCTGCTATTTCTCCTGGGTGACCCTTTGCGCAGCCTCCCACACCTGTCAAACCTCTTTCATCATTTTGGGGAACTCTCAAATTTCAAGGTTAATGTGCTGAGATCGGAGCTGCTCAATATTTTGCTCCGTCCATAGTCCATAGAATCTGAGATATACTCTGTGGTACCGTTCCCGTGGGCCACTCGCTTCTTGAAATATTTAGGGGTATGCATACCTAAATCTATTGCTGATATTTACGAGCTCAACTATAAGCCCCTTCTGAAAACGATCTCCGATCTGTTGAAAGAATATGACATGCCAGTGATTTCTTGGTTGGGAAGAAAAAATGTCCTTACTTGCTACATTCTACCAAAGCTTATGTACGCTCTGCGCATTGGTACCTATCTCACTCCCCCAAGCCTTTTTCAAGCATATCAGAGTTCTCTTCTCCAGATATATTTGGAGGGGACAGAGGCCTAGGATAGCCCATCACATTCTCATGAGACCTTCTAAAGAGGGGGGGATAGGTTTGCCCGACATAAAAAATCTCTATAGAGCGATTCAGCTTCAGAGGTGACTGGACCTGGTCTCCCCATCAAACGAGTTAATGACACTTCTACATAGAGATGATGGAACTTTAGACCATGAGCTTTTGAATGCACTTTGGTTCCTCAGTAAAGCGAAGGAAAAGCCTTAAAAGATCACCCTTCATCTCATCTGTGAGCGTTGGAAGATCGAGGTCACTCAGGAAGGACTCAGTAAGCTTCCTCCTCTCACTGGAGTGTACCTCCGTATCACCCTCTCTCAAATTATACAGGCCATGGTAGAATTTATGAAAGGAGAGGGCAATGTTATTGGATAGTCTATGCGTCTCTCCCTGTGAATCCTTGATTGCATGAATGTGGGACTTCGCTCTCGCCTTCTTCAATAAGGTAGACATAAGTTTACCACCCTTATCCCCATGGGCATACAATTTGTGCCTGTAGTGCATGTATGCCTTAGAGGACCTCTCCTGTAGATAGGACAGGAGTTTCTCTCTACAAACAAGGAGCTCCGCATGAGCGTCAATCGCTAGCGTAAGTTTATGGTTCCTTTCCAATCTAGCTATCTCTGAAAGTAGACAAAGAATATAATAGTTTGGTATCAACTAAAGTGCTGGCTGACTTATTCTTTGTCTGTATTGCACATACGGGGGAGTGGCTACCTCCATGTTGGCCTTGCACCCCACCCACCTCTATCAGGTGTGTATATAAGGTGGCTTGGATGTTCCAGATCCTGCCATGCTTACTGAACTGTTCACACAGAGGCATATTCACAGTGTAGGGTCCGTCCCAGGAGGCTACCTTATCGCGGTGGGACGGTCCAAGCTATTTGACCGCCGGCGGAGACAAATTTGCGAGCTAAGTGCCTCACTATTTCATAGTTTCACATTTGCATCTATTACACCATAGCTGTATAGCTCTCCATGTTTTAACTGCATATTCATGTTGCACCTATATCCTTGTGCTGGCAGTGTGCTGCTGCATTCTTCTGTTGCTGTATATCTAGCCTAGTAGCGTGCACCTGTAGGCCAGGTCCATATAATAGTTTGGTATCAACTAAAGTGCTGGCTGACTTATTCTTTGTCTGTATTGCACATACGGGGGAGTGGCTACCTCCATGTTGGCCTTGCACCCCACCCACCTCTATCAGGTGTGTATATAAGGTGGCTTGGATGTTCCAGATCCTGCCATGCTTACTGAACTGTTCACACAGAGGCATATTCACAGTGTAGGGTCCGTCCCAGGAGGCTACCTTATCGCGGTGGGACGGTCCAAGCTATTTGACCGCCGGCGGAGACAAATTTGCGAGCTAAGTGCCTCACTATTTCATAGTTTCACATTTGCATCTATTACACCATAGCTGTATAGCTCTCCATGTTTTAACTGCATATTCATGTTGCACCTATATCCTTGTGCTGGCAGTGTGCTGCTGCATTCTTCTGTTGCTGTATCTCTGAAAGTAAATAGTTCACTTTAAGCTGACGTTCTCTCTTCAACTTCGACCCCCCATGCTATGAATATACCTCTGATATAAGATTTATGAGCCTCCCATACCATAGGCGTGGGCGGCCCTGAAGTTGAGTTAATGTCAAAGTAAAATTTTAGGTTCGATTCTATATCAGACTTAACCCTTTGGTCCTCCAGTAAGGTCTCATTCAATCGCCATCTGAGAGGGGAGGGAGAGGGAGGAGCAAGTGAAAGGGAGAGGTGGATAGGGGCATGATAAGAGACTGTTATGGAGGTAATGCCAGCAGCAGTGAGGTTAGTAAGTAAAGGAGCCTGTACAAGAAGATAATCTAACCTCTGGAGGGAAGAAAGAAAGAGTGGGCTGAGTCAGCCAAGCATGTTAAGAACGACACGTATAGGGAGCCATGGACTGAGGGGAGAAAAACAATAATGCATTGTAGTGAAATGGTAACGTGTAGACAGTCCTGTAACAAAAGACAAACCCACTAGGGATTAAAGCGTCCCAGCTACATAACCACCACATCATAAGCGTAATCTTGAAAGTAAGCTGGGGTAGTATCCAGTCCAGGGAGTGTTCATACCCTCTCTCTGTGAAGTACTCTGATCGGGACAAATACTATTGGATCTATCCCTCCCCCGGGGCTGTTAGTCCCATAACATTACCACAATACGTTTGCCCTCAGCAAAGTCCCGATTAATCACCAGACCTCCACGGGCCAGCATCTAGGTCTCTGCGATCAGCCGACCGCGCCGTCTCCACCAAATGTGGCTCCACACCATCCTCAGCCTCACCACTGCAGCAGAGAAAAAGGCCATCTTGTCCTCAGGGTAAATACAGGTACCATTGTCATCACAACAAATCCAGGAGAGTCCTGTGACCTCAGCATCCGAGAGGAAATCATCTTTGAGGTGGCTGTCCCTTCACCGGTGTCTTCTTGCCTTTATTGGATTTGCGTCGAGCCACCTGTTTCCAGTCCTCCTGCCGTGGAAGACTCGGCAGCGGGGGTAGGTCTGCAACCGGAAACCAGCTGACGATCTCCATCGGCTCTATGTCTAAAGTCAACCATCTCGCACCGAGGTCATCAGGAGTGCGGACGGTAAGTCTCTTGCCATGCAGGTTAATATAAAGGGGAATAACCAGACTGTTACGCCGAGCGCTCCGGGTCCCTGCTCCTCCCCGGAGCGCTCACGGCGTCTCTCTCCCTGCAGCGCCCCGGTCGGTCCCGCTGACCAGGAGCGCTGCACTGACATGGCCGTCGGGGATGCGATTCGCACAGCGGGACGCACCCTCTCGCGAATCGCATCCCAAGTCACTTACCCGTCCCGGTCCCCTGCTGTCATGTGCTGGCGCGCGCGGCTCCGCTCTCTAGGGCGCGCGCGCGCCGGCTCTCTGAGACTTAAAGGGCCAGTGCACCAATGATTGGTGCCTGGCCCAATTAGCTTAATTGGCTTCCACCTGCTCCCTGGCTATATCACATCACTTCCCCTGCACTCCCTTGCCGGATCTTGTTGCCTTGTGCCAGTGAAAGCGTTTAGTGTTGTCCAAAGCCTGTGTTACCTGAACTCCTGCTATCCATCTTGACTATGAACCTTGCCGCCTGCCCCGACCTTCTGCTACGTCTGACCTTGCCTCTGCCTAGTCCTTCTGTCCCACGCCTTCTCAGCAGTCAGCGAGGTTGAGCCGTTGCTAGTGGATACGACCTGGTTGCTACTGCCGCAGCAAGACCATCCCGCTTTGCGGCGGGCTCTGGTGAACACCAGTAGCCTCTTAGAACCGGTCCACCAGCACGGTCCACGCCAATCCCTCGCTGACACAGAGGATCCACTACCTGTAAGCCGAATCGTGACACAGACATAGGTGATCCCCTTCTCCCTCAGCCTTTCCAGCAATGGCATCAACAGCCTCCTCTTCGCCTATGTTGTAGGGGAGATGTCTTGGTATAGCAATATTTCATCTTCACCTAGTTTAAGCGGTCTGTGATCCCTAGCTGCCTGCAGCACTGCAGCGGTATCTCTATAGGACATTAATCCACAGACAACGTCTCTAGGTGGCTCCATCGGACGGGGTTTAGGGCGCAGCGCTCTGTGTATGCACTCGACAGGGATTTTCGCAGCTCTTTCTGGCCCAAGCAGAGTGGAGAAGATTTCTGCAGCCGCGTCTAAATCTTAAATTTTTCCTGTGGCTCCTATTCTCCTGGTCTTCTATAAGGGTCATCGCAGTATTGACATGCTCCACTAAACTGTGCTGCCGTTGTGCCATCACTTCAGAGTGGGCTGCTATGCCTGCACACGCCGTCTCCAAGGCATCTGCCCTGTGTCTGATGGAGTGAACTTCAGTTTTTATTTCCGTGAGATCGGTAAGTACCGGCTTCAAGGCGCCTTCTTTAGGAAAGACTTGAAGAACTGCGGTGATATCACATCCGGGTCTGCACAGTCCTCTTCCCCCTCAGAGCCCTCCGAATCGCCATACAGCAACTGAAGGGAAGCAGCCGGCACCATCTTGGGTTGCCTGGCGGGAGATGCAGCTCCCTTCTTTTTAAGAAATTTCGCCATGTCCGCCTGGCTTTTCCCTGGGGGCTCTCCCGACTCCTGATAGGTTCCCCTACCAATTTTGCCAATTTTTAAGCAGATAAAGAGGGAATGATGGGTGTTAGGAGCGTGTTAGGATGGGAGCAGCAGTCTCACACGTCCATCCGAGTCAGCGGCGAGCAGAAGATGACAATTTTAAACGTATACATTTTCCTGCATGTAGTTATGATATTTTTCTGAAATAATACAAAATCAAACCTATACAAGTCGGGTATCATTTTAACCAGATGGACCTAGAGAATAAAGATAAGGTGTCATTTTTAACAAAAAACGTACTACGTAGAAACGGAAGCCCCCAAAAGTTACAAAATGACTGTATTTTTTAAACTTTGTCGCACAATGATTTTTTTCCGTTTCGCTGTAGATTTTTGGGTAAAATGACTGATATCATTACAAAGTGGAATTGGTGGTGCAAAAAATAAGCCATAATACAGATTTTTAGGTGCAAAATTGAAAGAGTTATGATTTTTTAAAGGTAAGGAGGAAAAAACGAAAGAGCAAAAAACGAAAAACGCCGGTCCTTAAGGGGTTAATGTCTAGGTATTATAACTGTATAGGACCTTAGCAGGTCATGTGACTTGTAAATTATGTTTCTACTATTGTTTAAGGACCTTCCTGGGCCATGTTATGTACCCAGGGTTCACTGGGTCAGGACTTACAGGTTTGCTGACCAATGAGCTTTTGCCCAGCCTCATTAATATATATGGGGCTGCTGCCACTAAATTCTCTCTCTTAGTTCCTGGCACTTATAGAAAGTACATCTCAGCACAAATCTCAAATTCAAGCTAGGCCAAAGCCTAAGAACCTGCAGCCACAAAACCGTGAGTTATCAAAGCTCAATCTAAAAAATCCTGTGTGACTACTACTCTCATCAAATCTATCACTAGTAGCACAGTGGCTAGCATCAAAGCTCATTGCTTCCAAGTCCCAGCAAAACCTGTGAGGAACCTGTATCCCAGTTCACTCATAAGAGACTGTTATGTACCAAGCTTGTTGCATAAAATATGCAAGTAAAGTTCTTCAGTTTATTCATAAAATCTGCTGTGGACATTCTGCTATTCTCCCTGTCGTTTTTAGGACGGTTGGCGGCAGGACCATTAACCCTGAGGAAACCGCACCCTTGCGTCAAGAAAACTAAGGGTTAATGCCACCAGACCCCACTCTAACATAGCAGCACCCCAGACACCATTGCTCTCCTTGCTCACCACACTATCAGACAGGTGAGACCACAGAGGAGTACTATCAGACAGGAGAGAGCACAGAGGAGTGCTATCAGACAGGTGAGACCACAGAGGAGTACTATCAGACAGGAGAGAGCAAAGAGGAGTGCTATCAGACAGGAGAGAGCACAGAGGAGTACTATCAGACAGGAGAGAGAAAAGATGAATACTATCAGACCGAAGAGAGCACAGAGGAGTCATATTAGACAGGAAAGAGAGCACAGAGGAGTCATCTAAGACAGGGAGAGCACAGAGGAATACTATCAGACAGGAGAGAGCACAGAGGACTGCTATCAGACAGGAAAGAGCACAGAAGAGTCTTACCAGACAGGAAAGAGCACAGAGGAGTGCTATCAGACAGGAGAGAGCACAGTGGAGTGCTATCAGACAGGAGAGAGCACAGAGGAGTGCTATCAGGCAGAAGAGAGCATAGAATAGTGCTATCAGACAGGAAAGAGCCCAGAGGAGTACTAACAGGCAGGAGAGAGCACAGAGGAGTGCTATCAGACAGGAGAGAGCACAGAGGAGTGCTATCAGACAGGAGAGAGCACAGAGGAATCTTATCAGACAGGAGAAAGCATAGAGGAGTGCTTGTAGCTTGTCTGCTCCCTCCCATTGTATGTGTGCTTAGATTTACACTGGAGGTGACTGAGGAGCAATCTGCAAGTCAGGCCTATGGCTGCCGTAATTTGGTTCCTGGTTTTATTTATCTGGCCAGGTAGGTTAGTTGATAGGACCCGCACCATTTGAGAAACCTTGGCATGGTGTGCGGGCTCAATTGTGTCCTTCATATAAGGATATACTGGCTAATGTCTCAATTTTACATCAGTTTTGAGGGTTAGCTAATGTCATTCTTTACATTAGCCACAGTTGTGAAACCACATTGTGATCCATAGCTGCAGGTCCTCCACTCCAATGTAGGTGCACAACTGCACTTGGAGTTAAGCACCTTGTATCACGTTAGATCACATTAATATAAGTGTTTGTTTACAGACAGGAGGGAGCCCAGAGGAGTACTATCAGACAGGAGAGAGCACAGAGGAGTACTATCAGACAGGAGAGAGCACAGAGGAGTGCTATCAGACAGGAGAGAGCACAGAGAAATCTTATAGGACAGGAGAGAGCCCAGAGGAGTGCTAACAGGCAGGAGAGAGCACAGAGGAGTGCTAACAGACAGGAGAGAGCACAGAGGAGTGCTATCAGACAGGAGAGAGCACAGAGGAAGGATATCAGACAGGAGAGAGCACAGAGGAATGCTATCAGACAGGAGAGATAACACAAAGCAGTACTATCAGACTGGAGAGAGCACAGAGGAGTACTATCAGACAGGAGAGAGTACAGAGGAGTACTATCAGACTGGGGAGAGCATAGAGGAGTGCTATCAGACAGGTGAGACCACAGAGGAGTACTATCAGACAGGAGAGAGCACAGAGGAGTGCTATCAGACAGGAGAGAGCACAGAGGAGTACTATCAGACAGGAGAGAGAAAAGATGAATACTATCAGACCGAAGAGAGCACAGAGGAGTCATATTAGACAGGAAAGAGAGCACAGAGGAGTCATCTAAGACAGGGAGAGCACAGAGGAATACTATCAGACAGGAGAGTGCACAGAGGACTGCTATCAGACAGGAAAGAGCACAGAAGAGTCTTACCAGACAGGAAAGAGCACAGAGGAGTGCTATCAGACAGGAGAGAGCACAGTGGAGTGCTATCAGACAGGAGAGAGCACAGAGGAGTGCTATCAGGCAGAAGAGAGCATAGAATAGTGCTATCAGACAGGAAAGAGCCCAGAGGAGTACTAACAGGCAGGAGAGAGCACAGAGGAGTGCTATCAGACAGGAGAGAGCACAGAGGAGTGCTATCAGACAGGAGAGAGCACAGAGGAATCTTATCAGACAGGAGAAAGCATAGAGGAGTGTTTGTAGCTTGTCTGCTCCCTCCCATTGTATGTGTGCTTAGATTTACACTGGAGGTGACTGAGGAGCAATCTGCAAGTCAGGCCTATGGCTGCCGTAATTTGGTTCCTGGTTTTATTTATCTGGCCAGGTAGGTTAGTTGATAGGACCCGCACCATTTGAGAAACCTTGGCATGGTGTGCGGGCTCAATTGTGTCCTTCATATAAGGATATACTGGCTAATGTCTCAATTTTATATCAGTTTTGAGGGTTAGCTAATGTCATTCTTTACATTAACCACAGTTGTGAAACCACATTGTGATCCATAGCTGCAGGTCCTCCACTCCAATGTAGCTGCACAACTGCACTTGGAGTTAAGCACCTTGTATCACCTTAGATCACATTAATATAAGTGTTTGTTTACAGACAGGAGGGAGCCCAGAGGAGTACTATCAGACAGGAGAGAGCACAGAGGAGTACTATCAGACAGGAGAGAGCACAGAGGAGTGCTATCAGACAGGAGAGAGCACAGAGAAATCTTATCGGACAGGAGAGAGCCCAGAGGAGTGCTAACAGACAGGAGAGAGCACAGAGGAGTGCTAACAGACAGGAGAGATAACACAAAGCAGTACTATCAGACTGGGGAGAGCACAGAGGAGTACTATCAGACAGGAGAGAGTACAGAGGAGTACTATCAGACTGGAGAGAGCATAGAGGAGTGCTATCAGACAGGAGAGAGCATAGAGGAGTGCTATCAGACAGGAGAGAGCAAAGAGGAGTACTATCAGACAGGAGAGAGCACAGAGGAGGGATATCAGACAGGAGAGAGCACAGAGGAGTGCTATCAGACAGGAGAGAGCTCAGAGAAGTACTATCAGACAGAAGAGAGCACAGAGGAGTGCTATCAGACAGGAAAGAGCAGAGAGGGGTGCTATCAGACAGGAGAAAGCATAGAGGAGTGCTGTCAGACAGGAGAGCACAGAGGAATCTTATCAGACAGGAGAAAGCATAGAGGAGTGTGTGTAGCTTGTCTACTCCCTCCCATTGTATGTGTGCGTAGATTCACACTGGAGGGGACTGAGGAGCAATCTGCAAGTCGGGTTTATCGCTGCCGTAATTTGGTTCCTGGTTTTATTTATCTGGCCAGGTAGGTTAGTTGATAGGACCCGCACCATTTAAGAAACCTTGGTGTGGTGTGCAGGCTCAAGTGTGTCCTTCATATAAGGATATACTGGCTAATGTCTCAATTTTACATCAGTTTTGAGGGTTAGCTAATGTCATTCTTTACATTAACCACAGTTGTTAAACCACATTGTGATCCATAGGTGCAGGTCCTCCACTCCAATGTAGGTGCACAACTGCACTTGGAGTTAAGCAACTTGTATCACCTTAGATCACATTAATGTAAGTGTTTGTTTACAGACAGGAGAGAGCCCAGAGGAGTGCTATCAGACAGGAGAGAGCACAGAGGAGTACTATCAGACAGGAGAGAGCACAGAGGAGTGCTATCAGACAGGAGAGAGCCTAGAGGAATCTTATCAGACAGGAGAGAGCCCAGAGGAGTACTATCAGACAGGAGAGAGCACAGAGGAGTGCTATCAGACAGGAGAGAGCATAGAGGAAGGATATCAGACAGGAGAGAGCCCAGAGGAGTACTATCAGACAGGAGAGAGCACAGAGGAGTGCTATCAGACAGGTGAGAGCATAGAGGAAGGATATCAGACAGGAGAGAGCACAGAGGAATGCTATCAGACAGGAGAGAGAGCACAGAGGAGTACTATCAGAATGGAGAGAGCACAGATGAGTACTATCAGACAGGAGATAGTACAGAGGAGTACTATCAGACAGGAGAGAGCACAGAGGAGTGCTATCAGACTGGGGAGAGCACAGAGGAATGCTATCAGACAAATTTACATCTTCCAGCGTGCCTGGCAGTTATAATCTATATATATGAAACTCAACGTGTGTGTGTGTGTGTGTGTGTATGTATGTATGTGTGTATGTTCCAGCATCATGTCCAAACGGCTAAAGATATTAACATGAAACTTGGCACACGTTACTTATATGTCAACAACAAACATAGGATAGGTGATTTAACCCTTACTCACCCCCATTTACCAGAGGCGGGGTTTATGTTTAAAGTCCAATACAAGTCTATGGGAAATATATGTTATTGCATAACTTCCAAACGGCTGGAGATATTTCGATAATACTTGGTCAAATGTTACTTGTATGTCCACTTAAAATATAGGATAGTTAATTTAACCCTTAACTACCCCCATTTGTGAGGGTCGGAGTTTTTGTTTAAAGTCCCATGCAAATCAATGGGAAATGTATGTTCCCACACGACTTCCGTAAGGCTGGAGATATTTCAATAACTGATACACAAATTAGGGGTCAGGATAGGAGGTCGACATAGGAGGTCGAAATAGGAGGTCGGGATAGGAAGAGGGGATAGGAGGACTGGTTAGGAGGTCGGAATAGGAGGACCAGGATAGGAGGACCGGGATATGAGGACCGGGATAGGAGGTCGGGATAGGAGGTCCAGATAGGAGGTCCAGATAGGAGGACGGGATAGAAGGACTGGATAGGAGGTCGGGATAGGAGGTTGAGATAGGAGGTTGGGATTGGAGGTCGGGATTGGAGGTCGGGATAAGAGGTCCGGATAGGAGGTCGAGATAGGAGGACGGTATAGGAGTACGGTATAGGAGGTCGGAATAGGAGAACGGGATAGGAAGACGGGATAGGAGGACAGGATAGGAGGTCGAGATAGGAGGTCGGGATAGGTGGATGGGATAGGAGGATGGAATAGATGGACTGGATAGGCGGACGGGATAGGAGGAAGGAAAAGGTGGACGTGAAAGGAGGATGGGAAAGGAGGTCGAGATATGAGGACGGGATAGGAGGACGGGAAAGGAGGACGAGAAAGGAGAACGGGATAGGAGTATGGGATAAGAGGACGGGATAGGAGGACGGGATAGGAGGACGGGATAGATGGATGGGATAGATGGACGGGATAGGAGGACGGGTTAGGAGGATGGGAGAGGAGGACAGGAAAGGAGGATGGGAAAGGAGGACGGGAAAGGAGGACGGGAAAGGAGGTCAAGATAGGAGGACAGGAAAGGAGGTCGAGATAGGAGGACGGGAAAGGAGGACGGGAAAGGAGGTCGAGATATGAGGACGGGAAAGGAGGACGGGATAGGAGGTCGAGATAGGAGGACGGGAAAGGAGGACGGGAAAGGAGGTCAAGATATGAGGACGGGAAAGGAGGACAGGATAGGAGGATGTGATAGGAGGACGGGATAGGAGGACGGGATAGGAGAACAGGATAGGAGGTCTGGATAGGAGGTCGGGATAGGAGGTCGGGATATGATGACGGGATAGGAGGTCGGGATGTGACAACAATATATGAGGACGGGATATGAAGTCAAAAGCTTCCTTCTTTGTTTATTTTCCTCCCCAACAAGGATTAGGAAGGAAAAACCGGGCAATGCCGGGTACTCAGCTAGTTATCTTTATATATAAAACTCAACGTGTGTGTGTGTGTGTGTGTGTGTATGTATGTGTGTATGTATGTGCGTATGTTCCACAGAAACTTCCAAACAGCTAAAGATGAAACTTAGCACACATGTTATTTATATGTCAACAACAAACATAGGCTAGGTGATTTAACCCTTACTGAACCCCATTTGCCAGGGGCGGGGTTTTTGTTTAAAGTCCTATACAAGTCTATGGGAAATAAATGTTACAGCATAACTTCCAAACGGCCGGAGATATTTGATAATACTTGGTCACATGTTACTTATATGCCCACTTCAAATATAGCCTGGATTCTCAACCCGTGGTATGCGTACCCCAAGGGGTACGCCACGGGTTGAGCGGGGGTACGCGAAAGTGATGTCAAATACCGGCCATGCATTGGCCAGTATTTGACAGCCCACATTTTTTTTTTAGCCGCGGCAGCTCACTGTACAATAGCGCGGCCCAAGCTACTGTGAGTGAGCTGCCGGGTTGTCTGGGAGACATTTGACCTCCCTCCGGGATAGGAGGTCGGGATAGGAGGACGGGATAGGAGGTCGAGATAGGAGGACGGGATAGGAGGTCAGGATAGGAGGTCGGGATAGGAGGTCGGGATAGGAGGTCGGGATAGGAGGATGGGATAGGAGGACGGGATAGGAGGTTGAGATAGGAGGTCAAGATAGGAGGACAGGACAGGAGGACGGGATAGGAGGATGGAATAGGAGGTCGGGATAGGAGGACTGGATAGGAGGTTGGGATAAGAGTTCGGGATTGGAGGTCGGGATATGAGAACGAGATTTGAGGATGGGATATGAGGTTGGGATATGATGACAGGATAGGAGGTCTGGATATGAGGACAGGATATGGGGTTGGGATAAGACAACAATATATGAGGAGGAGATATGAAGTCAAAAGCTTCCTCTTTTGTTTATTTTCCTCCCCAACAAGGATCAGGAAGGAAAAACTGGGCAACGCCGGGTATTCAGCTAGTTAATCTATATATATATATATATATATATATATATATATATATATATGTATATATATAATGTAATGTGTGTGTATGTATGTGTGTGTGTGTATGTTCCAGCATCACGTCCAAACGGCTAAAGATATTAACGTGAAATTTGGCACACGTTACTTATATGTCAACAACAAATATAGGATAGGTGATTTAACCCTTACCCCCCCCCCCCCCCCATTTGCCAGGGTTGGGGTTTTTGTTTAAACCCTTAACGACGCAGGAGGTAAATGTACATCGTGGTGAGATGGTACTTAACGCACCAGGACATACATTTATGTTCTATACATAACCGCAAGCATCGGAGCGATGCCCGGATCATGCGCTGCATGTCCCGGCTGCTGATAGCGCGGATGTCTGCCATTAACCCCTCAGATGACGTGATCAATACAGATCAAGGCATCTGCAGAATTGGTGGTCACTAAAATGGATGATCCGATTGAGTGCAGCGAGGCCGCGGCGATCCAATCATCCAGAACAGCAGATGGAGGTCCCCTCACCTGCCTCCGCTGCCTTCCATGGGTCGACCAGAGTAGAAGATGACCAATAACTCTGATCAGTGCTATGCCCTATGAATAGCACTGAACAATATTAGCAATCGAATGATTGCTATAAATAGTCCCCTATGGCAGTGGTTCTCAACCTTTTTGGCGACTGTACCCCCAAAGGCTGAAAGTATGTCCGCGGGTAACCCCTCGCACGGAACTTGCGCGCGAGGGGTACCCGCGAACAAAAGGCGTGTTCTTACCTTTATACTAATGCATCCCTCCTCCATCTTTATCCCCTTGTGTCATTATTCCTCCTCCATCTTTAGCCCCTTGTGTCATTATTCCTCCTCCATCTTTTTCCCCTTGTGTCATTATTCCTCCTCCATCTTTATCTCCTTGTGTTATTATTCCTCCTCCATCTTTATCCCCTTGTGTTATTATTCCCTTCTCCATCTTTATCCCCTTGTGTTATTATTCCGCCTCCATCTTTATACCCTTGTCCCATTATTCCCCCTCCATCTTTATCCCCTTGTGTTATTATTCCTCCTCCATCTTTATCCCCTTGTCCCATTATTCCCCTCCATTTTTATCCCCTTGTGTTATTATTCCTCCTCCATCTTTATCCCCTTGTCCCATTATTCCCCTCCATCTTTATCCCCTTGTGTTATTATTCCTCCTCCATCTTTATCCCCTTGTGTTCTTATTCCCCCCTCCATCTTTATCCACTTGTGTTATTATTCCCTCCTCCATCTTTATCCCCTTGCAATATTATTCCTCCTCTATCTTTATCCCCTTGTCCCATTATTCCCCCTCCATCTTTATCCCCTTGTGTTATTATTTCTCCTCCATCTTTATCCCCTTGTCCCATTATTCCCCCTCCATCTTTATCCCCTTGTGTTATTATTCCTCCTCCATCTTTATCCCCTTGTGTTCTTATTCCCCCCTCCATCTTTATCCGCTTGTGTTATTATTCCCTCCTCCATCTTTATCCCCTTGCAATATTATTCCTCCTCTATCTTTATCCCCTTGTCCCATTATTCCCCCTCCATCTTTATCCCCTTGTGTTATTATTTCTCCTCCATCTTTATCCCCTTGTCCCATTATTCCCCCTCCATCTTTATCCCCTTGTGTTATTATTTCTCCTCCATCTTTATTCCCTTTTCCCATTATTCCCCTCCATCTTTATCTCCTTGTGTCGTTATTCCCCCTCCATCTTTATCCCCTTGTACTATTATCATCCAATATGGCAAAAGGGGATCAGATGGAGGGGGGAATAATGGGACAAGGGGATAAAGATGGAGGGAGGGGTAATAACACAAGGGGATAAAGATGGAGGAGGAATAATAGTACAATGGGATAAAGATGAAGGAGGAATAATAACACAAGGGGATAAGGATGGAGGAGGACTAATAACACAAGGGGATAAAGATGGAGGAGGAATAATAGCACAAGGGGATAAAGATGGAGGGGGAATAATAACACAAGGGGATAAAGATGGAGGAGGAATAATAGTACAAGGGAATAAAGATGGAGGAGGAGGAATAAAAACACAGGGGGATAAAGATGGAGGAGGAATAATAACACAAGGGGATAAAGATGGAGGAGGAATAATAACACAAGGGGATAAAGATGGAGGGGGAATAATAGCACAAGGGGATAAAGATGGAGGAGGAATAATAACACAAGGGGATAAAGATGGAGGAGGAATAATAGTACAAGGGGATAAAGAGGGAGGAGGAATAATAACACAAGGGGATAAAGATGGAGGAGGAGGAATAATAACACAGGGGGATAAAGATGGAGGAGGAATAATAACACAAGGGGATAAAGATGGAGGAGGAATAATAACACGGGGATAAAGATGGAGGAGGTAATAATAGCACAAGGGGATAAAGATGGAGGAGGAAAAATAACACAAGGGGATAAAGATGGAGGAGGGAATAATAGCACAAGGGGATAAAGATGGAGGAGGAATAATAACACAAGGGGATAAAGATGGAGGAGGAATAATAGTACAAGGGGATGAAGATGGAGGAGGAATAATAACACAAGGGGATAAAGATGGAGGAGGAGGAATAATAACACAGGGGGATAAAGATGGAGGAGGAATAATAACACAGTGGATAAAGATGGAGGGGGAATAATAACACAAGGGGAAAAGATGGAGGAGGAATAATAACACAGGGGGATAAAGATGGAGGAGGAGGAATAGTAACACGGGGATAAAGATGGAGGAAGAATAATAACACAGGGGGATAAAGATGGAGGAGGAATAATAACACAAGGGGATAAAGATGGAGAAGGAATAATAACACAAGGGAATAAAGATGGAGGAGGAATAATGGCACAAGGGGATCAGATGGAGGGGGGAATAATGGGTCAAGGGGATAAAGATGGAGGAGGAATAATAGCACAGGGCGATAAAGATGGAGAAGGAATAAAAACACAAGGGGATAAAGATGGAGGGGGGAATAATAACACAAGGGGATAAAGATGGAGGAGGAATAATAACAAAAAGGGATAAAGATGGAGGAGGAGGAATAATAACACAAGGGAATAAAGATGGAGGGGGAATAATAACAAAAGGGGATAAAGATGGAGGAGGTATAATAGTACAAGGGGATAAAGATGGAGGAGGAGGAATAGTAACACAGGGGGATAAAGATGGAGGAGGAATAATAACACAAGGGGATAAATATGTAGGAGGAATAATAGTACAAGGGGATAAAGATGGAGGAGGAATAATAACACAGGGGATATAGATGGAGGGGGAATAATAACACAAGGGGATAAAGATGGAGGAGGAATAATAACACAGGGGGATAAAGATGAAGGAGGAGGAATAATAACATGGGGATAAAGATGGAGGAGGAATAATAACACAGGGGGATAAAGATGGTGGAGGAATAATGGCACAAGGGGATAAAGATGGAGGGTGGAATAATGGGACAAGGGGATAAAGATGGAGGAGGAATAAAACACAGGGGTATAAAGATGGAGGAGGAATAATGGCACAAGGGGATAAAGATGGAGGGGGGAATAACAACAACAGGGGATAAAGATGTAGGAGGAATAATAACACAAGGGGATAAAGATGGAGGAGGAATAATAACAAAAGGGGATAAAGATGGAGGAGGAATAATAACACGGGGATAAAGATGGAGGAGGGAATAATAGCACAAGGGGATAAAGATGGAGGAGGAATAATAACACAAGGGGATAAAGATGGAGGAGGGAATAATAGCACAAGGGGATAAAGATGGAGGAGGAATAATAACACAAGGGGATAAAGATGGAGGAGGAATAATAGTACAAGGGGATAAAGATGGAGGAGGAATAATAACACATGGGAATAAAGATGGAGGAGGAGGAATAATAACACAGGGGGATAAAGATGGAGGAGGAATAATAACACAGGGGATAAAGATGGAGGAGGAATAATAACACAAGGGGATAAAGATGGTGGGGGGAATAATAACACAAGGGGATAAAGATGGAGGAGGAATAATGACACAAAGGGATAAAGATGGAGGAGGAGGAATAATAACACAAGGGGATAAAGATGGAGGGGGAATAATAACACAAGGGGATAAAGATGGAGGAGGAATAATAGTACAAGGGGATAAAGATGGAGGAGAAGGAATAGTAACACAGGGGGATAAAGATGGAGGAGGAATAATAACACAAGGGGATAAAGATGGAGGAGGAATAATAACACAAGGTGATAAAAATGGAGGAGGAATAATAGTACAAGGGGATAAAGATGGAGGAGGAATAATAACACAGGGGGATAAAGATGGAGGAGGAATAATAACACAGGGATAAAGATGGAGGAAGAATAATAACACAGGGGGATAAAGATGGAGGAGGAATAATAACACAAGGGGATAAAGATGGAGGAGGAATAATAACACAAGGGGATAAAGATGGAGGAGGAATAATGGCACAAGGGGATCAGATGGAGGGGGAATAATGGGTCAATGGGATAAAGATGGAGGAGGAATAATAACACAGGGGGATAAAGATGGAGGAGGAATAATAACACAAGGGGATAAAGATGGAGGGGGAATAATAGCACAAGGGGATAAAGATGGAGGAGGAATAATAACACAGGGGGATAAAGATGGAGGGGGAATAATAACACAGGGGGATAAAGATGGAGGAGGAATAATAACACAGGGGATAAAGATGGAGGGGGAATAATAACACAAGGGGATAAAGACGGAGGAGGAATAATAACACAGGGGGATAAAGATGGAGGAGGAGGAATAATATCACGGGGATAAAGATGGAGGAGGAATAATAACACAGGGGGATAAAGATGGAGGAGGAATAATAACACAAGGGGATAAAGATGGAGGGGGAATAATGGGACAACGGGATAAAGATGGAGGAGGAATAATAACACAGGGGGATAAAGATGGAGGAGGAATAATGGCACAAGGGGATAAAGATGGAGGGGGGAATAATAACACAAGGGGATAAAGATGGAGGAGGAATAATAACACAAGGGGATAAAGATGGAGGAGGAAAAATAACACAAGGGGATAAAGATGGAGGAGGAATAATGGCACAAGGGGATCAGATGGAGGGGGGAATAATGGATCAAGGGGATAAAGATGGAGGAGGAATAATAACACAGGGGGATAAAAATGGAGGAGGAATATTAACACAAGGGGATAAAGATGGAGGAGGAATAATAACACAAGGGGATAAAGATGGAGGAGGAATAATAACACAAAGGGATAAAGATGGAGGAGGAGGAATAATAACACAAGGGGATAAAGATGGAGGAGAAATAACAACACAAGGGGATAAAGATGGAGGGGGGGGACAATTAACCCTACCCCCTCCATATTAATCCCCTTGTGTTATTATTCCCCCTCCATCTTTATCCCCTTGTGTTATTATTCCTCCTCCATCTTTATCCCCTTGCGCCATTATTCCCCCTCCATCTTTATCCCCTTGTGTTATTATTCCTCCTCCATCTTTATCCCCTTGTGTTATTATTCCTCCTCCATCTTTATCCCCTTGTGTTATTATTCCTCCTCCATCTTTATCCCCTTGTGTTATTATTCCTCCTCCATCTTTATCCCCTTGTGTTATTATTCCCTCCTCCATCTTTATCCCCTTGTGTTATTATACCTCCTCCATCTTTATCCCCTTGTGTTATTATATCTCCTCCATCTTTATCCCCTTGCACCATTATTCCCCCTCCATCTTTACCCGTTGCGCCATTATTCCCCCTTCCTCTGATCCCCTTTTGCACTATCGGATAATAATGGTACAAGGGGATTAATATGGAGGGGGGGGGGGGGTTGATTATCCCTCCCTCCATCTTATTCCCCTTGTGTCATTATTCTCCCCTCCATCTTATTCCCCTTGTGTCCTTATTCCCCCCTCCCTCTGATCCCCTTTTGCCATTATTATCCAATATGGCAAAAGGGGATCATAGGAAGGGGGAATGGCACAAGGGGCATTAAGATGGAAGGGGAGAGGGATAATGGCGGAGGGGGGATGGTGAGTAATAAAGCACAAGGCATTAAGATGGAGGGGGGAGAGGGATAAAGCACCAGGCATTAAGATGGAGGGGGGGAGAGGGATAAATCACCAGGCATTAAGATGGAGGGGGGAGAGGGATAAAGCACCAGGCATTAAGATGGAGGGGGGAGAGGGATAATGGCGGAGGGGGGATGAGGGAGAAATAAAGCACAAGGCATTAAAATGTAATGCCTTGTGCTTTATTACTTCCCCCACCCCCGCGCCATTATCCCTCTCCCCCTCTGTCTTAATGCCTGATGCTTTATCCCTCTCATTTTCCCTATTTCACCCCCAAAAAGTATTTAAAAAAATGTATGTACATTTGGTATCACCGCGTGCGTAAATATCCGAACTATTAAATATAATGTTAATGATACCGTACGGTGAACGTAAAAAAAATTAAAAAGTCAAAAATTGCTGCTTTTTTATAACATTTTATTCCCAAAAAATTGATAAAAAGTGAATTAAAAGTTTTATATAAGCAAATATGGTATCAATAAAAAGTGCAGATCACAGCGCCAAAAAATGACCCCTCATACCACCGCTTTTACAGAAAAATGAAAAAGTATTTTAAACGTATCAATTTGGTTAAAAAGTTTGCAATTTTTTTTTGCGCTACAGCAATAGAAAAGTATGTAATCATGGGTATCATTTAAATCATATTGACCCAAAGAATAAAGAACACATGTCATTTTTATCGTAATTTGTACGGCGTGAAAACGAAACCTTCCAAAATTAGCAAAATTTAGGTTTTCTTTTTAATTTGCGCCATATATTTTTTGGTAAAGTTAGTGATGGCATTACAACGGACAACTGGTCGCGCAAAAACCATCTGACATCAGAGCACTCCTACCATCGCTGATACTGTGAGTGCTAGGAGCGCACAGGGAAATACAGCTGATGTTGGCTGGTGCAGCTCCCGGGATCACCGCCGCATCAGTCCTCACTCCGCCGCTCATATAGCCGCTGGCTAATGTTCACATCTCTCCCTCCCATAGCTGCCTGCCCCACCACTCACATGTTCACCCACCACCACTCATATCTCTGCCTACCCGCCGCTTACATCTACCCTAGGGTTAGCAATACTACAATTCCCAGCATGCCCTGACAGTGTGGTCATGCCGGGAAATGTCATTTTGCTAATGCTAAGGGAGTTGTAACCATCTGCCTGCTCACATCTCCCCTAGCATTAGCAAAACTACAACTCCCAGCATGTCCTGACATACTGAGGGAGGGGGCTGAGGCCTGCATAGTGAGGCTACGCCCCCTCCCTTGGAGAGGAATTCAAGCAAGTGAGCAACAATAAAAGTTTAATAGAAAAAATAAAATAGGTGCTAGACACATAACAATTAGATGTACATGTCAGGATTAGGTACTGAGCAATATATTTAAAATAATAATAATAATAATTTTGTTGGATCTGACAGGTACGCTTTAAAGGCTTTTATGCCAGGAATAGTTGAGGGTATTGGATATAAATTGGTGGGGTCATCAATATCACTCATGTTATTCCACATTTTCTAGAGGGGTTTCTGTTCTCTTTCACCGAAAATGTGAAGAGAGAGAAGTAGTAATAGATAGGGAGGGCAGATTTATTATTTTGTATGTTAAAATAGACAGAACGTGTGATGGCATTTGTTTATAATCCACCCCCTTTTAGGTAAACAAGATAATAAGCGAAATAAGAAATAATTACATCTTAAATATTGTTGTATTGTTCTAATGATTGTAATAAAATTAAATAAATACATTTTATTATTATCAAATCATCAAAGATGATCAAAATGGAGTCACATCAGGTTCTGTTCATAGCAGATACGTAACCATGGCAACTCCAAGAACCAAAGAGTCGATGTGACATCATGTGATGTCATCATAGAACTCTGGAGGCATTACACTGCTCTGCCAGCGCCCAGACCTTCATTCTGTAGATTGTTACAGAGCGATTTGCTATACTTTTGCAGTATTTGCCTTTTGTGCCTTTTTCTTCATCTGCTATGGAGATTAAAGGATTGGGGTTCATCCCCCTCTTCATGGCCCTCTGGTGTATGGTCTGGATCTCCACCAGCTACACCATCACCATCATCCAAGGCCATACTACTTCCCCCCCTGATCTATATTAGTGATATGGGGGTTTTCTTTCCTGAACAGATCCCATTCTGTATGGGATTTATAGGGATGGCCATTGCCTCTGTGGGTCTGGCATGGCTGAATTATAGATTCATCTTGTTCCATCGTGAAGCCTTTGGACCCCATCAGCCATTGATCCAGAAGACCCTACTAGTCATCGCTTGGTCATCCTGTGTCATGACTATCATCATGTCATTATTTTCAACAACAGACTACCCGATGATTCATCGCATCGCTGCCATCGCTACATTCATCTGTGCTGGAATATACAACATGTGGCAATCCATCCTCCTGTACAAAGTACCGGGAGCATCAAGAGTCATCTGCCATGTAAGAGCCATCTTCTCTTCTATGGCTCTTGCCTGTGTCTTTCTTATTATAGGAACTGGGTTTGTTGTATACATCCAACTGTTTGCTGGAGAATGTGAAGAGATGATTGAAGCCTTTGTCAAAATCATCGAGTGGTCAATTCTGGTCCTCATCCTGCTGACGAATGTGACTTTCTATTCCATCATGGAACACCTATTGTTCACCGTGTCCAGGAACACCTGCAGCATCTCCCTAAGGGTTCGGATCGATGCCTTTGGGGTATAGAGGACCATGCAGAACATCATAAGAACCTGTCATCTGTATGTTGGAGTTGAAATTTCACGCCACTGCCCAGAACTTACTACTAAAACAACTAGAACTGCGGCCACTCTAGAGATAAAGACCTAGAGCCAAGAAATCTAACGGCACCAACCTCTCCCCATAACAGCAAGATGGAGGAATAGAACAGATTGTTATGTTCTTATAGTAAATGTCTTATTTAAAAAATGCATAAATAAATGAAAAAATTATGCAAACCTTCTGTTCTTCTTTGTAGTCCTAAACTCCTTAGATGTATAGGAATATGTGTATCTTAATTTTTATTGGGGCTGCACAATATGTCACAATCACATCAGGAATTTTGTGCTTTGTGATTTAGCGATTTCATCCATTGCAAAATGTTGCAATAACCTAGATGGTGCTGGGAGGAGAAACAATGAGCCACATGCTTGAGGGGCTGCACAGCACGGGAGCCGACAAACAGGTGAAACACACCTGCCACCACAGGCTCGCCTCCCCTGCGGTGCGGCCTGACCCCTCCAGCGAGCGTCTCCCTGTTTCTCCTCCCAGCAGTGCCTAGCGCTGGAAGGAGGTGTCCTAACCCCTCCCCAACTGGCCGCTGCTGTATATATGTGGTGCAGCCGTGCAATGGGTATATAAAGCAAACTCAGGAGTGGAGCTCGCTTTATACTGGCTAATACTGTGCAATATCGGTCAGGTGAGTTCCAACATTAACCCTTAAGATGCCTCAATTAAAGTTGGTTGCCTCAAACAAGTACTGGTAGCTCAATGGAATTTGATCAGGACAGGGGCGGCAAATTTGCGGGGTTCTGATCAGCTGAGAGAATGGGCCGAGGGTCTGTACCTGCCTCTTTCCTGTCCGATCAGCGCTTCTCTATTACAGACAGCCTCTGCAGCATGTACTAATGGAGCGCTGAAATATTAATTACACTAACAGATACAAAAACTTTTTATATGTTCTACAATTTTTGCACCTCAGCACTTTCACTTTGATAATATAGATGTGCTTATATATTAATTTGTTTCACTTATGTTTTTCATGTTTGTCTTCATTTATTTTTGCTATTTCATGAAATTTGCTTTTTTATTATTTATTATATTTCCATGTATTTTTCACGTGTATATGTATTTATTCACTTTGGTCCCCTTATAGGGTATTATCTAGTACAGTCACTAATAATATTGCGGTTTGTGATATAGCGATTTCATCCATTGCAAAATGTTGCAATAACCTAGATCAGTGATTCCCAACCGCGGTGTGTGCCGTTCGCCGCTGGCCGTGGTGCCGCGAGATTTTGCTGTGATTTTTTTTTTTAAATATCCCGCCCGGCCTGCGCGCTTATGACTGGCGGCGCAGGGTGGAAGGGAAGCCTGCGTGCACACAGCGTCCCCTGTGTCCCCCTCCCCCTTCTACCTTGCGGTGCAGTGGGCCGAAAATGGGTCCCTGGGGCGGAACGATCTTCACCTGCGCCGGACTCCCGTGCCTGCCGTGGACCTGCAAGCTGCGCAGACTGGCTTGCTTAAGGTACTATACCTTTTCCACCCCTCTGTTACCCCTTTTCAACCATGTCCAACCCCCCCCCCATCACCCGGGTCCACCGTATCCCCCCCCCCTGTCACCCATGTCCACCCCCCCCCATGTCCACCCCCCCCTGTCACCCATATCCACCCCCCCTGTCACCCATGTCCACCCCCCCCTGTCACCCATGTCCACCCCCCCTGTCACCCATGTCCACCCCCCCTGTCACCTATGTCCTCTACACCTCTCTGTCCACTCCTCTACACCTCTCTGTCCACTCCTCTGCACCCCTGTCCACTCCACTAAACCTCTCTGTACACTCCTCTACACCCCTCTGTCAACTCCTCTACACCTCTCTGTCCACTCTTCTACACCCCTGTCACCCATGTACGCTTCTCTACACCCCTCTGTCCACTCCTCTACACCCCTGTCACCCATGTACGCTCCTCTACACCCCTCTGTACACTCCTCTACACCCCTCTGTCCACTCCTCTACACCCCTGTCACCCATGGACGCTCCTCTACACCCCTGTCACCCATGGACGCTCCTCTACACCCCTCTGTCCACTCCTCTACAGCTCTGTCACCCATTTACGCTCCTCTACACCCCTCTGTACACTCCTCTACACTCCTCTGTCCACTCCTCTACACCCCTGTCACCCATGTACGCTCCTCTACACCCCTGTCACCCATGTACGCTCCTCTACACCCCTCTGTTCGCTCCTCTTAACCTCTCTGTACACTCCTCTACACCCGTCACCCATGTACACTCCTCTACACGCCTCTGTCCGCTCCTCTACACCCCTGTCACCCATGTACACTCTTCTACACCCCTGTCACCCATGTCTGCTTCTCTACACCCCTGTCACCCATGTACAATCTTCTACACCCCTGTCACCCATGTCTGCTTCTCTACACCCCTGTCACCCATGGACACTCCTCTACACCCCTCTGTCACCCATGTACACTCCTCTACACCCCTGTCACCCATGTCTGCTTCTCTACACCCCTGTCACCCATGTACACTCCTTTACACCCCTCTGTCACCCATGTACACTCCTCTACACCCCTGTCACCCATGTCTGCTTCTCTACACCCCTTTCACCCATGTATGCTCCTCTACACCCCTTTGTCCACTTCTCTACACCCCTGTCACCCATGTACGCCCCTCTGCACCCCTCGGTCCACTCCTCTACACCCCTGTCACCCATGTACACTCCTCTACACCCCACTGTCCACTCCTCTACACCCCTCTGTCCACTCCTCTACACCTCTCTGTCTGGCCACTTCTGTATATATGTGGTGCAGCCGTGCAATGGGTATATAAAGCAAACTCAGGAGTGGAGTTCGCTTTATACTGGCTAATGCTGTGCAATATCGATCAGATGAGTCCCAACATTAACCCTTAAGATGCCTCAATTAAAGTTGGTTGCATCAAACAAGTACTGGTAGCTCAATGGAATTTGATCGGGACAGGGGCGGCAAATTTACGGGGTCCTGATCAGCTGAGAGAACGGGCCGAGGGTCTCTACCTGCCTCTTTCCTGTCCGATCAGCGCTCCTATATTGCAGACAGCCTCTGCAGCATGTACTAATGGAGCGCTGAAAGATTAATTACACTAACAGATACAAAAACTTTTTATATAGAACAACCAAGAGAGAAAAAATCAGACCTGTCACTGGCTAGGCAAGGTAGACAGTCTATCAATGGGATTTATATGTATAGTCCTAACAATAGTAGGTGTAGAGGCAAAATTGTAGCCCATCAGGTGGATGTATGTGCTTGCAGGTGGGTGGTGCTCGCATAGGAAATTGTGTACTGTCCATAATACATCAAAAAGACAACTCACCCAAGGACACCAGTGGAGTTGAATGCGTCAAGGCTTTATTCCATAGAACAACAGGGTGAAGCACACGGGAAGGCTCAGATGTATGAGTGGGGGAGAAACAGACAGCAAATGGGCCACGGTCCGTAACGCGCTCTCACAGCGCTTTGTCAGGCTCCAGCTGCGTCTGTCATCAGATCCTGTTTTGTAACATCTAGTTGCCATAGTGATATCAAACAAATATAAAAAAACATTGTGCAACTAAGTGAATTAAAAACAGTAATACAAAAATGAAATCTTATCTCTTTTTAGTGAGCAATATATATGAGGCAAGATTATAATAGGATACTCAGTTCATTTTTGTCATTTAAGCCGATGGGGCCGGTGGCATCTAACCGCATAATCCACCGTGCCTCCTTCATTAATAATGTATCATTCATATTCTTGCCTCTATAACAATGTTATACCCTCTCAATTGCTGAAAATTTTAACTGGTTAGGGTCTGAATTGTGAATTTCTGCCATATGTGAAATGAATCGTGGCGCTCCCTTACCTGTCCTTAGGGAGCGTACATGCTCGCGAATTCGGTGAAAAAGAGGGCGGATCGTTTTGCCTATATAGTATTTCCCACATTGACAGGTAAGGCAGTATACAACGTATTTAGAGCGGCATGTAATGGGCTGTTTAATTTGTATAATGTGGCCACCTAAATTAATGTTTTTGCATTTTTACATAAATTAAAAAAAGAACAGTTCCCGCATTGGAACATTCCAATTGGTCGAGTATTGGTGAGCCATGTTCTTTTTGTTTCATGTTGAATTTTTTAATTTTTTAAGAAATCACCTATAGTTTTATTGCGTTTGTACGTAATAATAGGTTTTTCAACTGTGAACTCTTTTAGATCTGGATCTCTTTGTAATATGTACCAATACTTATTAATTATTATGTAAATAGTGTAATACATGGGAGTATTGGAGAAAGGGAAACAAAACCTTTTTGTCATTTTTTCTTTCCTGTTTTTTTGTTTGCATGATGCATCCAACAGAGAATCACGAGAAACTGAATGAATGCGTTTTTTTGCTTCATTGACTACACTGAGTAGATATTCACGCATTAGGAATCTTCACTTAGTTCTTCTAACTGTTTAGCACATAAGTTGGGATTGTTGTTTATTCTTTTAATATGAGCCATCTGGCTATATGGAATGCTGTTTTTTAGTCGGACAGGGTGAGACGATTGATGGTGGAGGAGGGCGTTTTTTGAGGTATTTTTTCTGAATCCTGAGGTAATAATATGATCATTTTCAATTTGGATGAACACATCCAAAAATTCCAACTGTGAACCCCCAAACACGGATGTAAAGGCCATTTTCATGTTGTTAATATCGTTCAAATATGAGACAGACTCCTGAAAGTGGGTTTCAGACTCATCCCATATCAAGAATATGTCATCGACATAACGAAACATTAATTAAATATGGCTAATGAAGGGGTTAAGAGGAGAGAAAATGTAGTACTGTTCAAACATAGTTAGAAAAATGTTTGCATATAGGCAGGAGACGGGTGTTCCCATCACTGTTCCATACAGCTGTTTAAACCACTGCCCTTTATGTTGGAAAAAATTGTTATTGAGAATAATGGTGACCGCTTCTGTTACAAATTAAATAAACCCTTGTGATTTTTCAGTAAGTTGTAGGAAGTCTTTTAGAGCCTGTATACCTGCCCCGTGTGGAATACGGGTATACATGCTCTCCACGTCAATGCTAGGCCACTGATAATTTTCTTTCCATTCAAAATCACGGAGAGCTTTAATAAGCTCTCCTGAGTCTTTTAGAAAAGTGGGGATGGAACTGAGGATCGGAGACACCAGCCAGTCAATGTAGCTGGACAGGTAGCCCCTATTCCAGCTACAATTGGCCGACCCAGGGGGGGGGGGAGACTTTTTTATGTGTTTTAGGGAGTATAGAAATATGAGGTTTTGCAGGGTTGGATGGTAAAAGTTTTTCTGCTGCGGATTCAGACATAATGCGACTCTGGACAGATCTGCGCAGAAAATCCCTCACTATATCCATAGTTTTGGTAGTGGGATCATAAGCAATTTTAGCATAAACTTTTTCATCCATCAATTGTCTATTTAATTCCCTGTCATATACATCGGTACCCCAAAGAAGAACCCCCCCGCCTTTGTCTGCTCGAGAGATTTGTAGATCGGTCCTACTACCTAGCCAGGTAAGTGCCTCCCATTCTTCATGACTCAAATTAGGTATAGCTTGAGGATATAATAACGATTTTACCTCCCGCAACAGTGTACTACAGAAGAGGTCTAGTGGAGTGCCCGGAGAGATGGGGGGGCAAAACGTAGATGGATTGCCTCCAGAAAAATATGGGGAAAAAGAATCCCCTGACAAGTAATCTATCTCTTCAGGAAAATGTATTTCCAAATCTCCAGACAATTCCACAAGGTCTCGAACAGCTGTATAGTCTTGTGTGTCGAAACCTGGGATAATATTGAATCCTAGTGGACCAATTTTACACTGCTGCTCCCCCTCTAATCTAGACGCTTCATTCTTGCTTTTAAATTTATTAGGATTTAGGTTGCGCATCGATGTGAAATATTTGTTTAAATTGATCTTTCTAGTTGTCGTAAAAAACTCCTCCTCAAACACAGTATAATTAAAGTTCTCAGTAAGTCCGAAATTAAGGCCTTTGTTAAGGGCCGATATGCATGCCGGTGTGAGAGTCACTTCTGTTAGGTCAGTAATTAGATCTTGTGTGGGGGGTCGCGCCATATTACTGTCCGTTTTTTGACCGGTTTCTTGATTGCATTTTCGCCTGTGGCGAAAGCCCCCCCTCCTTGTCCGTTTCCTAAAGGGGCAGTTGCACCTCCTTTGTTATTATGTGACTCTGCTTCATCTGGGCTCGATTCCGATTCTGTTGTTAGATAGTAGACAGTTTCCGCAATTCATTAAGGGCGCGGTCTAATTCACACTTTACTTCAGTGTACTCTATGCGATTCTGTTCAAGTACCAGGGCTTGAAGATTTAGTGAATGCTGTAGATGCAAAGCATTCCACTTAGTAATAAAGTCAGGTTTATCCATGAATTGAGAAGGGGATTTGTATGGGTGAAGTCCTCTGGGTGTCCAATTATTATCTTGATACGCTTGTAATGAGGACACTGTCCAGAAAAGACGCGTCTCCTTTTTGGATAGCGAAAGCACTTTAAACTCTAAGGTTTTTGTGCTTAAAACTTGGACTTCGTCCTGTTGCTCACATGATGATGATAAACCTGACTTTATTACTAAGTGGAATGCTTTGCATCTACAGCATTTACTAAATCTTCAAGCCCTGGTACTTGAACAGAATCGCATAGAGTACACTGAAGTAAAGTGTGAATTAGACCGCGCCCGTAATGAATTGCGGAACAGGCTACCTGCTGATAAATTTACTATGTTGAAAGAAGCTTACCTTATTGCGAAGTTCCATTAAAGAAGTAAAACGTGATAAACTATTACAGGATAAAAAAGACTTTGAACTCGGTCAGATCTTTAATTGGAATAAAACCCGTTTCCAACAGCAACCATGGAGTCATAAGAAATCATCATTTAGAAAGAAGACAAGCTATAAAAGAAAAACCAAATCTACTGACTATCTAACAACGGAATCGGAATCGAGCCCAGATGAAGCAGAGTGACATGATAACAAAGGAGGTGCAGCTGCCCCTTTAGGAAACGGACAAGGAGGGGGGCCGTCGCCACCGGCGAAAATGCAATCAAGAAACCGGTCAAAAAACGGACAGTAACTGTTACTCTCTGCAGCTCCCCGGTCAGACCCGCTGACCGGGAGTGCTGCACTGATACTGCCGATGGGGATGCGATTCGCATAGCGGGACGCGCCCGCTTGCGGATCGCATCCCAATCCACTTACTTGTTCCAGTCCCCGGCTGTCACGTCCTGGCGCGCGCGGCTCCACTCCCTAGGGCGCGTGCGCGCCAGCTCTCTAGGATTTAAAGGGCAAGTGCACCAATGATTGGTGCCTGGCCCAATCAGTCTAATTAGCTCCCACCTGCTCCACGCCTTTATAACCTCACTTCCCCCTTCCCAGCATTGCCAGATCTTGTTGCCATTGTGCCAGTGAAAGCGTTCCTTGTATGTCCCAAGCCAGTGTTCCAGACCTCCTGCTGTTGCCCCTGACTACGATCCTTGCTGCCTGCCCTAACCTTCTGCTACGTCCAACCTTGCTCTTGCCTAATCCCTTGTACCGCGCCTATCTCAGCAGTCAGTCGGGGTTGAGTCGCTATCGGGTGGAACGACCTGGCGTTACCTGCCGCAGCAAGTCCATCCCGCTTTGCGGCGGGCTCTGGTGAATACCAATAACCCCTTAGACTCCGTTCCCCTGGTACGGCCCACGTCATCACCCCACTGACACAGAGGATCCACCACCAGTATCCTCTCAGTACCCGGATCCTGACAGTAACATGGCGCGACCCCCCACACAAGATCTAATTACTAACCTAACAGAAGTGACTCTCACACCGGCATGCATATCGGCCCTTAACAAAGGCCTTAATTTCGGACTTACTGAGAACTTTAATTATACTGTGTTTGAGGAGGAGTTTTTTTACAGCAACTAGAAGGATCAATTTAAACAAATATTTCACATCGATGCGCATTTCAAATCCTAATAACAATACAATGCAAAGAGGTAGCGTGCACTCACCACAGGTAAACAGCTGCAGGCCCGAGGTCCGGGATCACCACGACATAGACAGAGACAGTAAGGGGCGCTCAGAGGCTACGCCGGCTGTTTCGGACGTAGGAACGTCCTTCTTCCGGCCTCCAAAATCCTAAATCCTAATAAATTTAAAAGCAAGAATAAAGCATCTAGATTAGAGGGGGAGCAGCAGTGTAAAATTGGTCCACTAGGATTCAATATTATCCCAGGTTTCAACACACAAGACTATACAGCTGTTCGAGACCTTGTGGAATTGTCTGGAGATTTGGAAATAAATTTTCCTGAAGAGATAGATTACTTGTCAGGGGATTCTTTTTCCCCATATTTTTCTGGAGGCAATCCATCTACGTTTTGCCCCCCCCATCTCTCCAGGCACTCCACTAGACCTCTTCTGTAGTACACTGTTGCGGGAGGTAAAATCGTTATTATATCCTCAAGCTATACCTAATTTGAGTCATGAAGAATGGGAGGCACTTACCTGGCTAGGTTGTAGGACCGATCTACAAATCTCTCGAGCAGACAAAGGCGGGGGGGTTCTTCTTTGGGGTACCGATGTATATGACAGGGAATTAAATAGACAATTGATGGATGAAAAAGTTTATGCTAAAATTGCTTATGATCCCACTACCAAAACTATGGATATAGTGAGGGGTTTTCTGCGCAGATCTGTCCAGAATCGCATTATGTCTGAATCCGCAGCAGAAATTTTTTTACCATCCAACCCTGCTAAACCTCATATTTCTATACTCCCTAAAACACATAAAAAAAGTCTCCCCCCCCCCCCCCCCCCCGGGTCAGCCAATTGTAGCTGGAATAGGGGCTCCAACTGCCTACCTGTCCAGGTACATTGACTGGCTGGTGTCTCCGATCCTCAGTTCCATCCCCACTTTTCTAAAAGACTCAGGAGAGCTTATTGAAGCTCTCCGTGTTTTTGAATGGAAAGAAAATTATCAGTGGGCTAGCATTGACGTGGAGAGCCTGTTGTCAGGCCCAAGGCCTGATTATGGAAACATACATGTGTTTTATAATTATATCTGTGTATAAACTAAGACCTGGGGGTGAGGGTCATTTAGACTCTGTGTTTGTGTATCGCATTTTATTGGGGGTCTGGTTGTGTGGTTTGAAGTCATGCACTCTGGTCCCATCATATAATCAAACAGATAAGGGGTCAGGAAGAGAGATGCCCCACCTGGTGGGATCAGAGGGGAGGGGGGGGGGATTGAGTTTCCCTCCAAAGAAGCAGAGATAAGATGCTGGACTCAACTGTTGTTCAAGGATGTGCCAAAAAGTTGACAAGAGCTGGACTCTCACTGACAAGGACGGCTATACCATCATGCTGTAAGAACGTTATCTTTTGTTTTCTGAACTTGCCTTGCTAAACTCTTTCATATTTTTGTAACTGTATGTCATTTGTTTATATATATATATATATATATATATATATATATATATAGCACTGTGATACCTTTTATCAGATTAAATGTTTAATTAATCATCTCTGGTCTTTGATCTCTAAATATATGAGCTCACCTTTCTGAACGCAGCTCTGGTGGAAACACGTTTATCTAAGGGTTAATTTGGTGACTTGCTGGGACTAGTAGTGGATACCCAGAGGTCTGGTGGCCTTAATCCTTGCACCATCACACTCTTTCTAGCGTCTTAGCTGGACTGATAGGGTGTGATCGTGACAACTGGTGGCAACAGTGGGATATATTTAGAGATTTTTAGTACTTGCTGGATTTTACTTGTAAGGAAATCTTTGCACTAAAAAGAAATTGCATACATATTCTTGTGTGTAAATTCCAAAGACAGAGCTCAGTGCTGGTTTAAAAGACATACAAAAAGAGTGCAAGACAGTTCTGTCCTCCCCATTTCCTGTTTTACCTCCTCTGTCTCATCTCGAAAATATGGAGGTATATCGCAAGCAGTCCAAGCCTGCACTGGAGCTAATGTGCCAAAAGGACATCCCTACTGCAGGAAAGAACAAGGAACAACTTATTGCTGATCTTGTGGAGTATGATGCCCGTGCAGAAGAGCTGAGTGACATGAGACAAAGTCCTACAGCTGGAACTGCCATCCAAGGACTGATATCTCCTGGGGAACACAACATTACTCCCCATCAGGAGAGTACTCCAGATGAGGCCTTGGACTCTTATATGCGGACTGCCTTACATCACCTTGGGAATGTGGATGCTAATATGAAACTCCAATTGCTTCTCCAGTACCAAACTGCAGAGAGAGAGGCGGCAGAGAAAGAGGCCCAGTGGAGGCATGAACTGGAGGTTCTGAGGCTGAGAGGGGATGCTTTATCTGCACGCAGTGATGTGCAGGATCAAGGAGACCACAAACCCCGCTTGGAACATTTCCCCATGTTGGAGAAAGATGGTGATCTGGATATTTTCCTGAGGGGATTTGAAAAGGTTTGCCGGCAGTTCCATCTACCTAAAGAACAATGGGGACGATATCTAACCCCACGGCTGCGAGGGAAAGCTCTAGATGTGTTTGCTTCGCTTCCCTCTGAGAGTGACCAGGACTATGAGGGAATAAAATCTGCCCTGCTAAAAAGTTTTAATCTGACTCCAGAGGCTTATCGGAAAAAGTTTTAGACTTTGCAACAAAGTGCCACAGAAAGCTGCACTCAACATGCAGGTCAGCTAAGGACTGCATTCAGGCAATGGACTGGGGGCCTACAAGTCACTACCTATGAGGCCCTGGAGGACTTGATGGTCCTGAATCAGTTTCTCCGAACACGGAGCTTTGAAGCCAGAGAGTGGATATTGGACCGCAAGCCCAAGACATCAACGGAAGAAGCAGAACTTGGAGATGACTTTGCCAACAACCGGGCACAAACAGCAAAGCGTGGCTCTGCACAAGCTGGAGCAAGTACCTGGAGGGGAGCCACAATTCTTGCCATCAGCACCAAAAGCAACAGGAGCCACATTGGGTCAGGGGGACACCCGCCGATGTTACAGATGCAACAATATTGGGCACCTGAGTGCCACTTGCCCCATCAAAAAGACTTCTCCACCAGTAGCTGGAGGACACACAGCCGTTCTTCTGGTGTCTGAAGCAGTGGAGAAGAGAGCAGTTAACCTGCAGAGTGTAACTGTGGGTGACCGGGTGACAGTGGGTTTGCAAGATTCTGGAGCCTCCTTTACCTTGGTGCGGCCTGAAGTGGTGGATACAGAGGTCATCATCCCTGGAAGAACCATGGCTTTAAAAGGAATTGGATGTGTGCGGCCTGCTGTGCCCATGGCTCGTGTGTACCTAGATTGGGGTACAGGCCAAGGTTTGCAGGAGGTGAGGGTCTCTGAGGACATCCCTGTTAATGTTCTGCTGGGGAATGATTTGGGTCGGATGCTCTGTCATTATGCTCCAGAGGACACTACCTGCACACCGGAAGGGCTAGGAGAGAGCCATGTTCATTCTGAGGTACTGTGCGAGACTTTGGGAGACACTGCGAAATGTGGTAACTGGTTTACCTGTGACTGAACCAGTAATGTTTTCCAAAAGTGAAGTGGGGGTGTATTGTGAAACGTGGTAACTGGGAGGGAGTGCTGGGGATTGATAAATGTTTACCTGTGACTGAACCAGTAATGTTTTCCAAAAGTGAAATGGGGTGTATTGTAAAATGGGGTGACAATGCATTGCCAATGCAAAAACCTAGTGGAGATGGGCTAGGGGGAGGGGTTGGTGTGCCCCTGGTGACATTTAAGGATGAGGGACCAGCAGTGAGTGATATGACCCAATCCTGTGAGCCTAAGGAGGAGGAGGGAAGGAGTGATAACCCTGTGTATGATGCCTGTAACATTGTTATGTCTAGAACTGAGGGAGACGAAGGTGGAGATGCTAGTTCACCTGGGGGAAATGTGCTCCCTGATGCCCCAAGATGGGGGGAGGGAAATGAGCGTTTCCGGGAAGCTCTGCGCAGCGCCCCTTCCCATGAAGGACTGAGACAACGTGCCAAACAGCCTGGTGCTGACACAGATGGGCATCGGGTATATTGGGAAAATGATATCTTGTACTGGGAGTCCCTTTCCAATGGCATGCTAGGGGCCCAGGAGAGAGAGAGGCTGTTAGTGGTTCCTAGGCAGTACAGGAAAGAGCTGCTGAGGTTGGCCCATGAGGCCCCCTGGCAGGACATTTGGGAGTGGCCTATGCGGTCATAGAGAAGGAATGTCTAGCTGTGGTCTGGGCTTTGCAAAAATTGCAGCCATACCTGTATGGCAGGGATTTTACTGTCATGACTAATCACAACCTTCTACATTGGTTGGACAGAGTGTCCGGTAACAATGGCACCTTGAAACAAATGCTAAAAACATTTGTAGAATCGGAGGACAGAGACTGGGAAAAGTATTTACCCCATCTGTTATTTGCTTACAGGGAGGTACCCCAAGAGTCTACAGGTTACTCGCCCCTTGGAGTTATTATATGGTCACAAAGTGCGGGGACCCGGAGATCTAGTTAGGGAAGAATGGGAAGGGGGGCTACCTGCCCCTGAGACTTCTGTGGTGGAGTATGTTCTGAGATTCAGGGACAGGATGCAGACATTGACTGGGCTGGTACATTACAACCTCATAGCAGCACAGTCCAGGCAGAAGTACTGGTATGATCACAATGCAAGGGACCGGGTCTATGAAGTGGGACAGAAGGTAATGGTTCTAAACCCCAACTGGCAGAATAAGTTGCAGGCTGCCTGGGAGGGTCCCTTCCCCCTTTTGCAGTGCCTAGAACCCACCACATATGTAGTTGCCCTTGATGAGAAAGGTCAGAGGCAGAGACAGTACCACATTAATATGACATACTATGACCCTGAGAAGGTGGTACTCAGTGTATGCAGTGCACCAGAGGAAGGGCTGGGTAGTGATCCCCTACTGGACCTAGTGGAGGAAGCTAGAGCCAGGGATCCCTTCAGGATGTGGAGATCAATCCACAGCTCTTAGCTGCAAAGAAAAGGCAGCTAAATGAGGAAATAGGCCCCTTCAGTACATATTTGCCTGGGAACGCAGGGCCTGTGGTGTCAAGAAAAGAAATAGATGGTTAAGGGAGACAGATCTATCAGCCTGGAGAGGCCAGATCTCTCTGTCTCCACCTTAAGGTGGAGGTGTCAGGCCCAAGGCCTGATTATGGAAACATACATGTGTTTTATAATTGTATCTGTGTATAAACTAAGACCTGGGGGTGAGGGTCATTCAGACTGTGTGTTTGTGTATCGCATTTTATTGGGGGTATGGCTGTTTGGGATCTCCTTTGAAGTCATGCACTCTGATCCCATCATATAATCAAACAGATAAGGGGTCAGGAAGAGAAATGCCCCACCTGGTGGGATCAGAGGGGAGGGGGGATGGAATTTCCCTCCAAAGAAGCAGAGATAAGATAAAAAATGCTGGACTCAACTGTTGTTCAAGGCTGTGCCAAAAAGCTGACAAGAGCTGGACTCTCACTGACAAGGACAGCTATACCATCATCTTTTGTTTTCTGAACTTGCCTTGCTAAACTCTTTCATATTTTTGTAACTGTATGTCATTTGTTTATTTTTATATATATATATATATATATATATATAGCCCTGTGATACCTTTGATCAGATTAAATATTTAATTAATCAGCTCTGGTCTTTGATCTCTAAATATATGAGCTCACCTTTCTGAAGGCAACTCTGGTGGAAACACGTTTATCTAAGGGTTAATTTAGGGACTTGCTGGGACTAGTAGTGGATACCCAGAGGTCTGGTGGCCTTAACCCTTGCACCATAACACTCTTTTAGCGTCTTAGCTGGACCGATAGGGTGTGATCGTGACACCTGTATACCCGTATTCCACACGGGGCGGGTATACAGGCTCTAAAAGGCTTCCTACAACTTACTGAAAAATCGCAAGGGTGTATTTCATTTGTAACAGAAGATGTCATCATTACTCTTAATAACAATTTTTTCCAACATAAAGGGCAGTGGTTTAAACAACTGTATGGAACAGCGATGGGGACACCCATCTCCTGCCTATACGCAAACATTTTTCTAACTATGTTTGAACAGTACTACATTTTCTCTCCTCTTAACCCCTTCATTAGCCATATTAAATTAATGTTTCGTTATGTCGATGACATATTCTTGATATGGGATGAGATGAGTCTGAAACCCACTTTCAGGAGTTTGCCTCATATTTGAACGATATTAACGACACGAATATGGCCTTTACCTCCGCTTTTGGGGGTTCACAGTTGGAATTTTTAGATGTGTTCATCCAAATTGAAAATAATCATATTATTACCTCAGGATTCCGAAAAAATACCTAAAAAAACGCCCTTCTCCACTATCAATCGTCTCACCCTATCCAACTAAAAAACAGCATTCCATATAGCCAGATGGCTCATATTAAAAGAATAAACAACAATCCCAACTTATGTGCTAAACAGTTAGAAGAACTAAGTGAAAGATTCCTAATGCGATAATATCCTCTCAGTGTAGTCAATGAAGCAAAAAAAACGCATTCATTCAGTTTTTCGTGATTCTCTGTTGGATGCATCACACAAAAAAAAAAAAAACATGAAAGAAAAAATGACAAAAAGGTTTTGTTTCCCTTTCTCCAATATTCCCATGAATAACACTATTTACAAAATAATTAATAAGTATTGGTACATTTTCAAAGAGATCCAGATCTAAAAGAGTTCACAGTTGAAAAACCTATTATTACGTACAAACGCAATAAAACTATAGGTGATTTCTTTAAAAATAAAAAAAATTCAACATGAAACAAAAAGAACATGGCTCACCGATACTCGACCAATTGGAATGTTCCAATGCGGGAACTGTTCTTTTTGTAATTTATGTAAAAAAGGCAAAAACATTAATTTAGGTGGCCACATTATACAAATTAAACAGCCCATTACATGCCGCTCTAAATACGTTGTATACTGCCTTACCTGTCAATGTGGGAAATACTATATAGGCAAAACAATCCGCCATCTTTTTCACCGAATTCGCGAGCATGTACGCTCCCTACGGACAGGTAAGGGAGCGCCACGATTCATTTCGCATATGGCAGAAATTCACAATTCAGACCCTAACCAGTTTAAATTTTCAGCAATTGAGAGGGTATAACATTGTTATAGAGGCAAGAATATGAATGATACATTATTAATGAAGGAGGCACGGTGGATTATGCGGTTAGATGCCACCGGTCCCATCAGCTTAAATGACAAAAATGAATTAAGTATCCTATTATAATCTTGCCTCATATATATTGCTCACTGAAAAGAGATAAGATTTTAGCTTTGTATTACTGTTTTTAATTCACTTAGTTGCACAACGTTTTTTATTTTTGTTTGATATCACTATGGCAACTAGATGTTACAAAACAGGATCTGACGACAGACGCAGCTGGGGCCTGACGAAGCGCTGTGAGAGCGCGCTACGGACCGTGGCCCATTTGCTGTCTGTTTCTCCCCCACTCGTACATCTGAGCCTTCCCGTGTGCTTCACCCCGTTGTTCTATGGAATAAAGCCTTGACTCATTCAACTCCACTGGTGTCTTTGGGTGAGTTGCTCCAATTCATTTTGTTTTTTTGATGTATTAAAAACTTTTGATATGTTGTACAATCTTTCACTTTGATAATATAGATGTGCTTATATATTAATTTGTTTCACTTATGTTTTTCATGTTTGTCTTCATTTATTTTTGATATTTCATGAATTTTGCTTTTTTATTATTTATTATATTTCCATGTATTTTTCACGTGTATATATATTTATTCACTTTGGTCCCCTCATAGGGTATCATCTAGTACAGTCACTAATAATATTAATATATTTTTCATCTTTTTAAATCTATTATATATTTCTCTATGCACTCAATTGTCCTCATATATATATATATATATATATATATATATATATATATATATTTATCCACTTTTGTTTATTAAACACTCATATACTGTTATATTGTGCCATTTCAACATTATATATAATAGCCCCCCCCCCTATTCTATATCGATATATGTAGCATATTCATTCATATATTTATTTATCTATATTTATCTATTTTTATGCTATCTGTGTTGCCCTGTGCATTATGCTGCCTCATGTATGTTGTTGTGGGACATTCTCTTCTTTCTTTTATAAATGATTCTCTTATTACCTTATGTACCATTGGCCCCCCTGCTTTTGATATCTACATGAATTAATATACAGTCCCTCAAGTTACAATATTAATAGGTTCCAGGAAGACCATTGTATGTTGAAACCATTGTATGTTAAGACCATAACTCTATGGAAACCTGGTAATTGGTTCTCAAGCCCCAAAATGTCATCTAAAAATAGGAAAAAGTGAGGATTATAGAAAAATAAGTAGATAAGTAATACAGATAAAGCAAATCCTTACATATAAAAGTAAGAAAGATCTGCTGGGAGCTGTAATTCACTGTCTATGTAGAGGACGGAGGCTTCTTCAGGGTTCTGTACAGTACACGCAACGTCCTAAAAATGTAAAATGAAGCCACCCTTACTTGGTGTCCAAATGAGCAGCTAACCCTGGCACAGGTACAGAGTAGTGCAGAACATGTAATAACTCCCTGTACTGTAGGGGGAGCTACCAGACAGCCAGTCAGTACACGTACTTTAGGAATACAGGGGTTTTATCAGTGAATGACCATTCTGATTGGTTGGTTCTTCCAGCCATTGACATGTTTTGCAGATTCCATAGCATTGTATGATGAGTCTGGTTTCAAGTTACAATGGTCCAGAAAGGACCATTGATTGTTGAAACAAATGTATTTTGAGGCCATTGTAAGTTGAGGGATCACTGTATGTATATGTCCTGGTACTGTATTGCATACTGTACCTTGTGTCGGGGGGGTCCCCAAAGTCAGAGTTCCTAGATACCGTCGGTGTCCACTTGCTGAGTAAGTCCCTCGTAGCCTCTTCGTTCTTTAATTTTGTGTGAAATATGTAAATAATTTATATAAATATAATTATCTGTATAGTGTCTGAAGGACCTTAGGTCACATGACTAGTGTTAATTCCTTTAGGGTATGCTTAAGGACCTTCCGAGGTCACATGGTATGGTCACATGTTAGACCATAATCCTTTGTGAGGAGAATTGACAGATGGTATGGACCAATGAGCTCAAGGCCAGCCCCTGCCCATATAAGGGAGCTGCCAGCCAATCCTCACTCTCTTCTGTTCCGGACTAGCAGAGAGGAGAGATCCATGCAACTTTCAAAGACAAGACCAGGCCGAAGCCTGACAATACAGAAAATTACCAAACTTTGAGTTACAATACAACTCCCCACTATAGCTAGAGTGTCTGCTGGACCTAAAACCAATCCCCTAAATCCAGTGGAACAGCGCATATTAATCTCCTGAGCTTAAAACTCACGTGGTCCCAACAAACTGTCAAAATCCTAATGGACTCTGCTTGTAAAAAGACTTTTCTTGTTTAACTCTGCATAAAACCTGCAGTAAAAGTTCCGACAGTTTTCTTAAACCTACGGTTGTGGACAATCATTTATTTAAACCTCCCTATCGCTCTTGGGACGGGTGGCGATAGGACAAGCATATACAGAGAAGCCCCCTGCTATCAGACAGGAGAGAGCACAGAGGAACGCTTTCAGAAAGGAGAGAGCAAAGAGAAGTCCTATTGTGGTGTCCCGGTACAGGACCTTGTCCTGTCCCTTGTCTAAAGTCCCCTCAGCTAGAGTCCCTCCATTCCTATAGGGCTCTCCTGCAGGGCTTACCCCTAGTCGCCTCCTATAAATGTGATATTAAGTGTATATATTATTTATTTTTTATTTATAATAATAATAAAATTTACAATACTACAGTATACAATTCAGATATACATAACAACACCAATCAAAAAGACCGTATAACCAACTTATACTTGATTACATCTAAAATGTATACATAATCATTATTAACATCACCTCCCCCCCTCCTCATTCCCACCCTCTGACACCGAGGGGGAGAGAGCAAAGAGAGAGAACAAGCAAAAATAATAATAATAATAATAATAATTAAATAAAAAATTAATAAATGTAATCTACCATGCATTCCAAATCTTACTCCATTCTCTCCGACCCCTCTTACTCCTAATCCATCTAAACTCATTATCTTTCATGACTTTTAACCCTTCCCTCCATTCCTCTATCTGCGGCTCGATAGGGGATATCCAATTCCTTAATATGGTCAATCTAGCAAAGAACAGAATTCGATGTAACAGATACTCAAATTCCCCCATATTACCGATAGCTCCTAGCAGGATAAACTCTATCGTACGAGGTACCTTCACAGGGATTTTAATTTCTACCTCTTTTATTACAGATTCCCAGAAGACAGATATCTTCTCACACGACCAAAAACTATGTAAATAATCCGCTTCTTCCAAACCACATTTAACACACTGTGCCGTAGTTTTCACCCCTATCCTATATAAATGAAGCACGGAATATTGGGTCATGTGTAATATCTTGAATTGTATAATTTTATGTTACATATTACGGGAAACCTTACTTGTATTTTGAGCCATAGTATCCCAATCGTCTTCTAACACATCACCCACTATCCGAGACCATTTTTCCTTAATTCTATCAGTCCCCATTATTCCAATAATAATATTTAATTTCTTATACAAAATTGATATTCCTTTTTTTTTTAAAGTGCTCTATTTGAATTAGTGCTTCTATCAAGTTGTCTTTCTGTGTTACATACACCTCTTTATCTAACGTGTTATGGACTGCATGACTAACCTGCCAATAATACAGCCAATCTCTGTCGTTAACATTATACACCCTTTTTATGTGACTAAATGAAAAAAGTTGTCCTTTATCGAACATTTGATCTAATCGTTAAATACCCTTACTATCCCAAAAACTTGACTCACATTCCACAAGTTCTTTAAATTTATTGTAACCCCACAAAGGTGTAAACCCAAAACTATTTTCTATATATAAATCTTCCTTTAATTTTTCCCATACTCTTCTAAATTTGTGCAATAGCATAGTGCTGTTTAAACGATTCTCATCATAATCATCTAATTCCAACACCTCATATATATAATCTTTCTTCTTATCAACTACTATTTTTTCCAAATATCTAGAATTCCTCCAATTCACAACTCGTGCCAACTGCGCACCCAAGAAATAAACAAAAAAATAGGGAAATCCCAATCCCCCCCTGTCCCCAGGGGCCATAAAATATCTGTACTTCAAACGAACCCTTTTCCTTCCCCATAGAAGTCTACCCAGTATCACTTCCATCTTCCGCAACCACCCCTTACCGATCCACATTGGCGAGGCTCTAAGGAAGAACAGGATCTGTGGGAGGACCATCATTTTCACTATCGCCACCCTTTCTGACATTGAGAAGGACATTTTAATCCATGCTTCTACTCTCTTCTCTAGACTATTTAATAGAGGACGTATATTATTAATCACAAACTTATCATTTGTGGCTGCTATTTTTACTTCCAAATAAGGGAAACATTCAGTTTTTTTCAACACAGAGAATCTTCCTGTTATCTCCCCCATATCTTCATACAGAGGGAGCATAGTGGATTTACTCCAATTTATCTCCATCCCCGATAGAGGGGCAAATACATCAAACAGTTTCATGATCTGGTGTATTTTTTTTGGTGTATCCCTCATAAACATTGTTATCTCTTATCCAAGCTGCTAGGGGTTCAATATAAATAAAAAATAAAAAATATTATTTAATGTCTAGGTATTATAACTGTATAGGACCTTAGCAGGTCATGTGACTTGTAAATTATGTTTGTACTATTGTTTAAGGACCTTCCCGGGTCATGTGATGTACCCAGGGTTCACTGGGTCAGGACTTACAGGTTTGCTGACCAATCAGCTTTTGCCCAGCCTCAATAATATATAGGGGGCTGCTGCCACTAAATTCTCTCTCTTAGTTCCTGGCACTTATAGAAAGCACATCTCAGCACAAATCTCAAGCTAGGCCAAAGCCTAAGAACCTGCAGCCACAAAACCGTGAGTTATCAAAGCTCAATCTACAAAATCCTGTGTGACTACTACTCTCATCAAATCTATCACTAGTAGCACAGTGGCTAGCATCAAAGCTCATTGCTTCCAAGTCCCATCAAAACCTGTGAGGAACCTGTATCCCAGTTCACTCACAAGAGACAGTTATGTACCAAGCCTGTTGCATAAAATCTGCAAGTAAAGTTCTTCAGTTTATTCATAAAATATTCTGTGGACATTCCGCTATTCTCCCTGTTGTTTTTAGGACGGTTGGCGGCAGGACCATTGACCTTAAGGAAACCGCACCCTGGTGTCACGAAAACTAAGGGTTAATGCCACCAGACCCCACACTAACATAGCAGCACCCCAGACACCATTGCTCTCCTTGCTCACCACACTATCAGACATGTGAGATCACAGAGGAGTACTATCAGACAGGAGAGAGCACAGAGGAGTACTATCAGACAGGAGAGGGAACAGATGAAAACTATCAGACCGGAGAGAGCACAGAGGAGTCATATTAGACAGGAAAGAGAGCACTGAGGAGTACTATCAGACATGAGAGAGCACAGAGGAGTACTATCAGACAGAGGAGAGCAAAAAGGAGTACTATCAGACAGGAAAGAGCACAGAGGAGTGCTATCAGACAGGAATGAGCACAGAAAAGTCTTACCAGACCGGAAAGAGCACAGAGGAGTGCTATCAGACAGGAAAGAGAACAGAAGAGTCTTACCAGACAGGAAAGAGCACAGAAGTGTCTTACCAGACAGGAAAGTGCACAGAGGAGTGCTATCAGACAGCAGAGAGCACAGAGGAGTGCTATCAGACAGAGAGCATAGAGGAGTTCTCTCAGACAGGAGAGAGCACAGAGAAATCTTATCAGACAGGAGAGAGCACAAAGGAGTACTATCAGGCAGGAGAGAGCACAGAGGAGTGCTCTCACAGGAGAGAGCACAGAGGAGTGCTATCAGACAGGAGAGAGCACAGAGGAGTACTATCAGACAGGAGAGAGCACAGAGGAGTGCTATCAGACAGGAGAGAGCACAGAAGAGTGCTATCAGACAGGAGAGAGCAAAGAGGAGTGCTATCAGACAGGAACGAGCACAGAGGAGGGATATCAGACAGGAGGGAGCACAGAGGAGTGCTATCGGATAGGAGAGAGCACAGAGGAGTGCTATCAGACAGGAGAGAGGACAGAGGAGTGCTATCAGACAGGAGAGAGCACAGAGGAATCTTATCAGACAGGAGAGAGCACAGAGGAGTACTATCAGGCAGGAGAGAGCACAGAGGAGTGCTATCAGACAGGAGAGAGCACATAGGAATCTTATCAGACAGGAGAGAGCCCAGAGGAGTACTATCAGACAGGAGAGAGCACAGAGGAGTGCTATCAGACAGGATAGAGCACAGAGGAATCTTATCAGACAGGATAGAGCCCAGAGAAGTACTATCAGACAGGAGAGAGCATAGCGGAGTGCTATCAGACAGGAGAGCACAGAGTAGTACTATCAGAAAGGAGAGAGCACAGAAGAGTGCTATCAGACAGGAGAGAGTACAGAGGAGTGCTATCAGACAGGAGAGAGCACAGAGGAGTACTATCAGAAAAGAGAGAGAGCACAGAGTGGTACTATCAGACTGGAGAGCACACAGAAGAGTGCTATCAGACTGGAGAGAGCACAGAGGAATGCTATCAGACAAATTGACATCTTCCAGCATGCCTGGCAGTTATAATTAATCTATATATATATAAAACGTAATGTGTGTGTATGTATGCGTGTGTGTGCTCTCTCCTGTCTGATAGTACACCCCTGTACTCTCTCAGCATCACGTCCAAACGGCTAAAGATATTAACATGAAATTTGGCACACATGTTACTTATATGTCAACAACAAATAAAGGATAGGTGATTTAACCCTTACACCCCCCCCCCCCCCCAGGTGAGGTGGCACTTAATGCACCAGGACGTACATTTATGTCCTATACATAACCGCAAGCATCGGAGCGATGCCCGGATCATGCGCTGCATGTCCCGGCTGCTGATAGCACAGATGTCCGCCATTAACCCCTCAGATGCCGTGGTCAATACAGATCACGGCATCTGCAGAATTGGGGGTCACTAAAATGGATGATCGGATTGCCCGCAGTGCTGCAGCGGCGATCCAATCATCCAGAACGGCAGACAGAGGTCCCCTCACTTGCCTCCGCTGCCTTAAACGGGTCGACCAGAGCAGAAGATGACCAATAACACCGATCAGTGCTATGCCCTATGAATAGCACTGAACACTATTAGCAATTGAATGATTGCTATAAATAGTCCCCTATGGGGACTATTTAAGTGTAAAAATAGAAGTTAAAGTAAAAACATAAAAGTAGAAAAACTGTCCCCTCCCCCAATAAAAACGTAAATTGTCTCATTTTCCCTATTTCACCCCCAAAAAGTGTAAAAAAAATAAAAATGTATGTACATATTTGATATCGACGCGTGCGTAAATATCCTAACTATTAAAATATAATGTTAATGATACTGTATGGTGCACGTAAAAAAAAAAAAAAATTCCTGCTTTTTTTTATAACATTTTGTTCCCAAAAAATTGATAAAAAGTGAATTAAAAGTTTTATATAAGCAAATTTGGTATCAATAAAAATTACAGATCAAAGCGCCAAAATATGACCCCTCATACCACCGCTTTTATGAAAAAGTATTTTAAACGTACCAATTTGGTTAAAAAGTTTGCAATTTTTTTTGCGCTACAGCAATAGAAAAGTATGTAATCATGGGTATAATTTTAATCATATTGACCCAAAGAATAAAGAACACATGTCATTTTTATCGTAATTTGTACGGCGTGGAAACGAAACCTTTCAAAATTAGCAAAATAGAGGTTTTCTTTTTAATTTGCGCCATATATTTTTTGGGTAAAGTTAGTGATGGCATTACAACGGACAACTGGTCGCGCAAAAACCATCTGACATCAGAGCCCTCCTACCATCGCTGATACTGTGAGTGCTAGGAGCGCACAGGGAAATACAGCTGATGTTGGCTGGTGCAGCTCCCGGGATCGCCGCCGCATCAGCCCTCACTCCGCCGCTCATATAGCCGCTGGCTAATGTTCACATCTCTCCCTCCCATAGCTGCCTGCCCCACCACTCACATGTTCACCCACCACCACTCACATCTCTGCCTACCCGCCGCTTACATCTACCCTAGGGTTAGCAATACTACAATTCCCAGCATGCCCTGACAGTGCGGTCATGCCGGGAAATGTCATTTTGCTAATGCTAAGGGAGTTGTAACCATCTGCCTGCTCACATCTCCCCCAGCATTAGCAAAACTACAACTCCCAGCATGTCCTGACATACTAAGGGAGGGGGCTGAGGCCTGCATAGTGAGGCTACGCCCCCTCCCTTGGAGAGGAATTCAAGCAAGTGAGCAACAATAAAAGTTTAATAGAAAAAATAAAATAGGTGCTAGACACATAACAATTAGATGTACATGTCAGGATTAGGTACTGAGCAATATATTTAAAATAATAATAATAATTTTGTTGGATCTGACAGGTACGCTTTAAAGGCTTTTATGCCAGGAATAGTTGAGGGTATTGGATATAAATTGGTGGGGTCATCAATATCACTCATGTTATTCCACATTTTCTAGACGCGTTTCTGTTCTCTTTCACCGAAAATGTGAAGAGAGGGAAGTAGTAATAGATAGGGAGGGCAGATTTATTATTTTGTATGTTAAAATAGACAGATCATGTGATGGCATTTGTTTATAATCCACCCCCTTTTAGGTAAACAAGATAATAAGCGAAATAAGAAATAATTACATCTTAAATATTGTTATATTGTTCTAATGATTGTTATAAAATTAAATAAATACATTTTATTATTATCAAATCATCAAAGATGATCAAAATGGAGTCACATCAGGTTCTGTTCATAGCAGATACGTAACCATGGCAACTCCAAGAACCAAAGAGTCGATGTGACATCATGTGATGTCATCATAGAACTCTGGAGGCATTACATTGCTCTGACAGCGCCCAGACCTTCATTCTGTAGATTGTTACAGAGCGATTTGCTATACTTTTGCAGTATTTGCCTTTTGTGCCTTTTTCTTCATCTGCTATGGAGATTAAAGGATTGGGGTTCATCCCCCTCTTCATGGCCCTCTGGTGTATGGTCTGGATCTCCACCAGCTACACCATCACCATCATCCAAGGCCATACTACTTCCCCCCTGATCTATATCAGTGATATGGGGGTTTTCTTTCCTGAACAGATCCCATTCTGTATGGGATTTATAGGGATGGCCATTGCCTCTGTGGGTCTGGCATGGCTGAATTATAGATTCATCTTGTTCCATCGTGAAGCCTTTGGACCCCGTCAGCCATTGATCCAGAAGACCCTACTAGTCATCGCTTGGTCATCCTGTGTCATGACTGTCATCATGTCATTATTTTCAACAACAGACTACCCGATGATTCATCGCATCGCTGCCATCGCTACATTCATCTGTGCTGGAATATACAACATGTGGCAATCCATCCTCCTGTACAAAGTACCGGGAGCATCAAGAGTCATCTGCCATGTAAGAGCCATCTTCTCTTCTATGGCTCTTGCCTGTGTCTTTCTTATTATAGGAACTGGGTTTGTTGTATACATCCAACTGTTTGCTGGAGAATGTGAAGAGATGATTGAAGCGTTTGTCAAAATCATCGAGTGGTCAATTCTGGTCCTCATCCTGCTGATGAATGTGACTTTCTATTCCATCATGGAACACCTATTGTTCACCATGTCCAGGAACACCTGCAGCATCTCCCTAAGGGTTCGGATCGATGCCTTTGGGGTATAGAGGACCATGCAGAACATCATAAGAACCTGTCATCTGTATGTTGGAGTTGGAATTTCTCACCACAGCCCAGAACTTACTACTGAAACAACTAGAACTGCGGCAACTCTAGAGATAAAGACCTAGAGCCAAGAAATCCAACGGCACCAACCTCTCTCCATAACAGCAAGATGGAGGAATAGAACAGATTGTTATGTTCTTATAGTAAATGTCTTATTTCAAAAAATGCATAAATAAATGAAAAAATTATGCAAACCTTCTGTTCTTCTTTGTAGTCCTAAACTCCTTAGATGTATAGGAATATGTGTATCTTAATTTTTATTGGGGCTGCACAATATGTCACAATCACATCTGGAATTTTGCGCTTTGTGATATAGCGATTTCATCCATTGCAAAATGTTGCAATAACCTAGATGGTGCTGGGAGGAGAAACAATGAGCCACATGCTTGAGGGGCTGCACAGCACGGGAGCCGACAAACAGGTGAAACACACCTGCCACCACAGGCTCGCCTCCCCTGCGGTGCGGCCTGACCCCTCCAGCGAGCGTCTCCCTGTTTCTCCTCCCAGCAGTGCCTAGCGCTGGAAGGAGGTGTCCTAACCCCTCCCCAACTGGCCGCTGGTGTATATATGTGGTGCAGCCGTGCAATGGGTATATAAAGCAAACTCAGGAGTGGAGCTCGCTTTATACTGGCTAATGCTGTGCAATATCGATCAGGTGAGTTCCAACATTAACCCTTAAGATGCCTCAATTAAAGTTGGTTGCCTCAAACAAGTACTGGTAGCTCAATGGAATTTGATCAGGACAGGGGCAGCAAATTTGCGGGGTCCTGATCAGCTGAGAGGACGGGCCGAGGGTCTGTACCTGCCTCTTTCCTGTCCGATCAGCGCTCCTATATTGCAGACAGCCTCTGCAGCATGTACTAATGGAGCGCTGAAAGATTAATTACACTAACAGATACAAAAACTTTTTATATGTTCTACAATTTTTGCACCTCAGCACTTTCACTTTGATAATATAGATGTGCTTATATATTAATTTGTTTCACTTATGTTTTTCATGTTTGTCTTCATTTATTTTAGCTATTTCATGAAATTTGCTTTTTTATTATTTATTATTTATTATATTTCCATGTATTTTTCACGTGTATATGTATTTATTCACTTTGGTCCCCTAATAGGGTATCATCTAGTACAGTCACTAATAATATTGCGGTTTGTGATATAGCGATTTCATCCATTGCAAAATGTTGCAATAACCTAGATCAGTGATTCCCAACCGCGGTGCCGCGGCACACGTGTGTGCCATTCGCCGCTGGCCGTGGTGCCGCGGGATTTTGCTGTGATATTTTTTTTTTAAATATCCCGCCCCGGCCTGCGCGCTTATGACTGGCGGCGCAGGGAGGAAGGGAAGCCTGCGTGCACACAGCGTCCCCTGCGTCCCCCTTCTACCTTGCGGTGCAGTGGGCCGAAAATGGGTCCCTGGGGCGGAACGATCTTCACCTGCGCCGGACTCCCGTGCCTGCCGTGGACCTGCAAGCTGCGCAGACCGGCTTGCTTAAGGTACTGTACCTTTTCCACCCCTCTGTTACCCCTTTTCAACCCTGTCCAACCCCACCCCCATCACCACCGTATCTCCCCCCCCCCCAGTCACCCGTGTCCACCCCCCCATGTCCACCCCCCCCTGTCACCCATGTCCACCCCCCGTCACCCATGTCCACCCCCCCTGTCACCTATGTCCTCTAAACCTCTCTGTCCACTCCTCTACACTTCTCTGTCCACTCCTCTGCACCCCTGTCCACTCCACTAAACCTCTCTGTACACTCCTCTACACCCCTCTGTCAACTCCTCTACACCTCTCTGTCCACTCTTCTACACCCCTGTCACCCATGTACGCTCCTCTACACCCCTGTCACCCATGTACGCTCCTCTACACCCCTCTGTCCGCTCCTCTACACCTCTCTGTCCACTGCTCTACACCCCTGTCACCCATGTACGCTCCTCTACACCCCTCTGTTCGCTCCTCTAAACCTCTCTGTACACTCCTCTACTCAACTCTGTCCACTCCTCTACACCCCTGTCACCCATGTACACTCTTCTACACCCCTGTCACCCATGTCTGCTTCTCTACACCCCTGTCACCCATGTACAATCTTCTACACCCCTGTCACCCATGTCTGCTTCTTTACACCCCTGTCACCCATGTACACTCCTCTACACCCCTCTGTCACCCATGTACACTTCTCTACACCCCTGTCACCCATGTCTGCTTCTCTACACCCCTGTCACCCATGTACACTCCTCTACACCCCTCTGTCACCCATGTACACTCCTATATACCCCTGTCACCCATGTCTGCTTCTCTATACCCCTTTCACCCATGTATGCTCCTCTACACCCCTCTGTCCACTCCTCTACACCCCTGTCACCCATGTACGCTCCTCTGCACCCCTCGGTCCACTCCTCTACACCCCTGTCACCCATGAACACTCCTCTACACCCCTCTGTCCACTCCTCTACACCCCTCTGTACACTCCTCTACAGCCCTGTCACCCATGTACGCTCCTCTGCACCCCTCTGTCCGCTCCTCTACACCTCTCTGTCCACTCCTCTACACCCCTGTCACCCATGTACGCTCCTCTACACCCCTGTCACCCATGTACGCTCCTCTGCACCCCTCTGTCCGCTCCTCTACACCTCTCTGTCCACTCCTCTACACCCCTGTCACCCATGTCCACTCCTCTACACCCCTGTCACCCATGTACACTCCTCTACACCCCTCTGTCCACTCCTCTACACCCCTGTCACCCATGTACACTCCTCTACACCCCTCTGTCCACTCCTCTAATCCTCTCTGTCCACTCGTCTACACCCCTGTCACCCATGTACGCTCCTCTACACCCCTCTCTCCACTCCTCTACACCCCTCTGTACACTCCTCTACACCCCTGTCACCCATGTACGCTCCTCTACACCCCTCTCTCCACTCCTCTACACCCCTCTGTACACTCCTCTTCACCCCTATCACCCATGTACGCTCCTCTGCACCCCTCTGTCCGCTCCTCTACACCCCTGTCACCCATGTACGCTCCTCTACACCCCTCTGTCCACTCCTCTACACCTCTCTGTCCACTCCTCTACACCCCTGTCACCCATGTACGCTCCTCTACACCCCTCTCTCCACTCCTCTACACCTCTCTGTGCACTCCTCTACACCCCTGTCACCCATGTACGCTCCTCTACACCCCTCTGTCCGCTCCTCTACACCCCTCTCACCCATGTACGCTCCTCTACACCCCTCTGTCCGCTCCTCTACACCCCTGTCACCCATGTAACGCTCCTCTACACCCCTGTCACCCATGCACGCTCCTCTACACCCCTCTCTCCACTCCTCTCCACCTCTCTGTACACTCCTCTACACCCGTCACCCATGTACGCTCCTCTGCACCCCTCTGTCCGCTCCTCTACACCCCTCTGTCCACTCCTCTACACCCCTGTCACCCATGTACGCTCCTCTGCACCCCTCTGTCTGCTCCTCTGCACCCCTCTGTCTGCTCCTCTACACCTCTCTGTCCACTCAACTACACCCCTGTCACCCATGTACACTCCTCTACACCCCCCTCTCCACTCCTCTACACCCCTGTCACCCATGTATGCTCCTCTACACTCCTCTGTACACTCCTCTACACCCCTGTCACCCATGTACGCTCCTCTGCACCCCTCTGTCTGCTCCTCTACACCTCTCTGTCCACTCCTCTACACCCCTGTCGCCCATGTACGCTCCTCTACACCCCTCTGTACACTCCTCTACACCCCTGTCACCCATGTACGCTCCTCTACACCCCTCTGTACACTCCTCTACACCCCTGTCACCCATGTACGTTCCTCTACACCCCTCTGTCCACTCCTCTACACCCCTGTCACCCATGTTCACTCCTCTACACCCCTGTCACCCATGTACACTCCTCTACACCCCTCTGTCCATTCCTCTACACCTCTGTCACCCATGTACGCTCCTGTACACCCCTCTGTACGCTCCTCTACAACCCTCTAAACCCCTTTGTCACCCATGTCCACCCCTCTACATCCCTCTGTCACCCATGTACACTCTTCTACACCCCTCTGTCACCCATTTAAAAAAAAAAAAGTTCGGCACCTAATAGATCTGTTTTGCAGGTTTACCGGTGAAGAATTGTGTGTGGAAGAAATCGTGATGATGGCCTGGACCAGATGGAGAAGAGAAGGCAACATTGCAAATTAGAGAAGACGTCATTGGTGAGTTGCTGTATAAAGCAGCACTTTAAACTACATACCCACTGATAAATAGATATAGTGCATTGCATTTTTTACCATTTCCCCCCCCCCCCCTTTTTTTTTTTTTTTTTGCTCATCAACCTCTGTAGCGGTGCCCCGCGGATTTTTTTTTTTTGAGGTGTGCCCCGATCCGAAAAAGGTTGGGAAACACTGACCTAGATGGTGCTGGGAGGAGAAACAATGAGCCACATGCTTGAGGGGCTGCACAGCACGGGAGCCGACAAACAAGTGAAACACACCTGCCACCACAGGCTCGCCTCCCCTGCGGTGCGGGCTGACCCCTCCAGCGAGCGTCTCCCTGTTTCTCCTCCCAGCAGTGCCTAGCGCTGGAAGGAGGTGTCCTAACCCCCTCCCCAACTGGCCGCTGCTGTATATATGTGGTGCAGCCGTGCAACGAGTCTATAAAGCAAACTCAGGAGTGGAGCTCGCTTTATACTGGCTAATGCTGTGCAATATCGATCAGGTGAGTTCCAACATTAACCCTTAAGATGCCTCAATTAAAGTTGGTTGCCTCAAACAAGTACTGGTAGCTCAATGGAATTTGATTGGGACAGGGGCGGCAAATTTGCGGGGTCCTGATCAGCTGAGAGGACGGGCCGAGGGTCTCTACCTGCCTCTTTCCTGTCCGATAATCCAAAGATTATTACACTAACAGATACAAAATTTTTTATATGTTGTACAATTTTTGCACCTCAGCACTTTCACTTTGATAATATAGATGTGCTTATATATTAATTTGTTTCACTTATGTTTTTCATGTTTGTCTTCATTTATTTTTGATATTTCATGAATTTAGCTTTTTTATTATTTATTATATTTCCATGTATTTTTCACGTGTATATGTATTTATTCACTTTGGTCCCCTCATAGGGTATCATCTAGTACAGTCACTAATAATATTAATATATTTTTCATCTTTTTTTAATCTATTTTATATTTCTCTATGCACTCAATTTTACCTTTACACACATATATATATATATATATATATATGTATGTGCAGAGTGCCTAGTAGCCCTTGAAAGCTCCGTCACACCAGGAGTGGTGAACTCTCCCTGAGTTAAATACTCATCCCGTTTAGTTGGTCTAAGGCCCCTCATCTCAGCCAAGCCAGTTCACCCTGCTCTGTAGTGATGAGGGGGCAAGTAACCTGAAACAGCTTCTGGGGCAAAATGGACAGAGTCAAAAGGACTGTGATGTACAAGGAGCCCCGCAAGGGTGGGAAGAGAATACCCGATATCCCCACTCTTCTGAGGGCCTCCTTTGCATTTGTCAGCGTGCAGTGGACTCTTGTTGAAAAGACTGGCTCAGCGGGCAGGTCCATGTCTCGCTTGTTTCTCATGCTCCTCTGGAGACAGCTCCATCCCTTACAACTGGAACGCTCCCTGGTTCTATGGGGATGTTGTCCGGTTTGTGAGGGAGCACCAGCTGGAAGGACTGAAACCTGACCTATGGAAGCTGAAGACAATCTACAAGCTCATCCGAGCTAAGGACTTGACTGAGCTGGTTCCAGGACTCCCCGCAGCCACTGCAGAGACAGTTTGGACTAATGTGGCCTCAAAGCAGCTTACCAATGGACACAAGGACTTGTCGTGGATGGCCGTCAAGGGAGGACTCTCTCTCAGGTCGTTCATGCATGCCCGCAACCTGTGCACAACCCGGTACTGCCCCCGGTGCCCCTATGTGGAGGAAACATCTTTGCATGTGTTTGGTCTGTTGGACGCCCTGGAACATGAACTCAGAGACTCTGTATCCAGGAACTGCCTATCGTACCATTCGGTGCTTTACGGTCTGTTCCCTGGGTCCCACAACATGGAGGCCATCCAGGAGGCCTGGCGCATTATGAAATGTTTTAAGGACGCAGTGTGGCTTGCCAGGAACCGCCTCGTGATCAACAGGGAGAACATTTCCGTCTGGGACTGCTGCAGGTTCATCAAGAGCCTGCTTAGAGACTATTCCATCTTGGACAGCCCAGCTGTTGATGAGGAAGAAGAGGAGTGAAGACCCCTCTCCTTCTCCCATGTCTCCCTGAAGATATAGCCCAGCAGTTTGGCCCTGTGATCCGCCCACACCCCTACCCCGATCACAGATTGTATTGTTTTGCTGTTCGATCTCTTGTGCTTTTCTATTACAGGATTGAGCGGAGTGTTAGAGTAGCATGGTGTGCGATTTATAGCTTAGGGAACCTTTGCTGTGTATTGTACTGTCATGCTTTGTGTGACTGTAATTTATTGTATGACTTGTAATGACTGAACGGACAATAAAGCTCTTTCAATCACCACAAAACAGCATTGTGGTAGAGATTTTGCCTCGGAACATCTGAAGAAGGAGAAGATCTTGAAGACTGCAGCTCCGGAAGAAGCCGACGAAGAACTTGGAAGAAGGGAATCGGCGGTGAATTCTGGAACTTCGGCGAAGGCGGCGTAGAATCTTTTCGAAGAAACTCGCTGCCTCTGGAGAATGATTTGCATAGCTCCTCCCACCCAGGAAGAAGACTCTGCGAAGCCTCTCCACAAGCAAGGAAGTGGAAAAGAGCCTGCTGGAAGAAGCCATGGCCTCAACCAGCAAGTCCACTCAGGAGGCTGCAGGGCAAGGCCTGGAGGTCCAGCCCCAACCACAGCAAGCTTCAACCTCCACCACAGCAAGGCAGAAGGGTGGCAGAATCTCCAACCCTGGAGCCCTGGATGAGGCAGACTGTTACCTTGAAGCTCAAGCCTGTGGACGGAAGGGTGCCGGACATGTCCCATGACGTGTTCTGCAAGAAGATGCTGGCGGACCAAGGCTTCTCCACGGCTGATACCCTTTTAATAGCAACGTTCATGTCCGGAATCTTTTATATCACCTTTGCCACCATTGGGACCTGTAGAAGATACTGGGAGGTGGTGAAAACGGCGAGTCGCGAATCTCCTTTCTCTTGCTTTGTGGGCAACTGCCCTATTCAAAGAGAGGAGAGGCGGGTGACGGTCTCAATGCGGAACCCACACACCCCAGGCACGGACATCTCGACCTTCCTGAAGCGCTTCTGCACCATGGTGAGGGAGCCCACCCGCATCCTGAACTCCCTAGGATACTGGACCTGCGAGTGGTCTGTGGTCGTCAGACTTAACAAGAACCTTGCTTCTCCAGATGGACTACAGCACCTGCCACCGACATTCTCCTTGGGCAACTCCACAGGACTTATCTTCTACCCTGACATGCCGCAGACCTGCAGTAGATGTGGCAAGATGGGCCACAAGGGCAAGGACTGTAAGGAGGATGCCTGCAGGTTTTGCCGTGTGACAGGTCACACGACCAAGGATTGCCCCAAGAGCAAGACCTGCAACCTCTGCAGATTGGCGGCCCACAGCTACAAGGACTGCCCCCAGAGGGAGAGACCAAGCCGACCGAGGAGGGTAAGAAGGCGAAAGCCACCACCCCGGCCCCGTCCCTCCCCTGCCCCTCCTGCCCCATCCCCTGCTCCTCCCGCCCCATCCCCTGCCCCACCCCTGCCCCGCCCTCCCCTGCCCAAGCACTCTCTCCTGCCCCCCGCCCCACCCAGCCTCCTTTCTCTCCTGGCCCAGCAGCACCTAACCCCCCTCCAGCTGTTGGTGCCTGCTCTTTGGAGGTTTTTCCTGTGCTTCCTCCCCCAGGTACCATACAGAGGAAGAGGAAAGGAAGGGACAATGCATCAGCTGAGTCCCACAAGAGAAAGATCATGGAGACCTGTGAGACCCCTCAAGATTCAGATGAAGAGGAGGAGATGGAGCTGGTCTGCGAGAGCCTTCAAGCTTCAGATGGAGAGGAGGAGATGGAGCAGGTCCAAGCGGAGCAAGTCCAAGCTCAGTCTATGGAGGAGCTCCTGCAGGACCCAGAGGTCAAAGAAATCCTAGATGCACCGGCCAACCCGGTCTACGACGAGTTCTTGGAAGGGCGCTATGAGAAGCCACAGGAGCTTACAGGCGCCAGAGAAGAGGACCCGCCCGACCGGAGGGGTAACTAGTATCTGAACTAACCTCTCTTTTTATTCCCATGGCTGATCTCAACATCTTCTGCATTAATGTGAGGAGTATTAGAGCTAGGTTTAGATTTCAGACTGTCCTTACGTTCTTAGATTCTCAGAGGTGTGATGTTTACTTGCTGCAGGAATGTGCTTTGTCTGCTTCTAGGTCTTACAACCATCTGGCCAGGCGGTGGTCTCACGGCCCTTCCTACTGGTCTGGTGGGGGGTGACAGTAGGTCTGCGGGGGTGGCCATCCTGATCAGGGGAGGTAACTTTGCACTTGATTCCATCCGGGAGCTCGTCTGTGGCAGACTTCTCATCGCAGACGGTTCCTGGGCGGGTGAGCCCGTTCAGCTCATCAACATGTATGCCTCCCCTGAGAAGAATGTCCGACTGGAGGTTCTCCAGGCCCTGCAGGCTCAGCTCGCCACCACTAGGGCAGTAGTGTTGGGTGGTGACTTCAACTGCCCCATTGAGGTGGACGGGTGCAGGTGAGGTGGACGTGATGTCTAAGCTGCTGATTAAGATAGAGACAGAGGCATCCTTGCAGGACGTTGTTGGGTCCATCGGGAACGGCTCCGTAAACTATGCGTGAAGCCGCCCCAATGGCTCGCTCCGTTCTTGGATAGACTTCATCTTCACTTCGAGAGCAGTCAGAAAGGTGTTGTACTCTATGGTCCCCTGCTTCTTCTCTGACCACAGGGCCATTCGATTTCGGGGGACTCTTCGTCTTTCGTTCCAAGATGGAGAACCTGGAGAAGGGTGAGAAGTGTAGCTCTTTCTTTTTCAGGAAGCTCCATGCTGGCCACACGCCCCTGACTGAGCTACAAGATAAGACCGGACACATGAGGAGGGGCAAGGAGGAGGTGGTGGGGGTCATCTCCGACTTCTACAGCAACCTCTATGCCCCCAAGTCATCCGACCCCGAAGCCGCCGAGAGGTTCCTGTCAGGTATCACTAACGTTGTTGATCCCGCAGGTGCAGCGGCTATGGACGATGCCTTGACGGTGGGGGAGCTGCTCTCTGCCGCTAAATCCTTTAAGCCCGGCAGGACCCCGGGCAGTGACTGTCTCCCGGCCGAGCTCTATGTAGCGCTGGGTGACCTGATCTGTCCAGACCTGTTGGAGGTGTACGATGAGATGGTGGTGGGGGGCAGAATGCCTCCGTCGTTGAGGGAAGGGATGATCACGATCTTGTATAAGCGGAAGGGGGAGAGATGTGACCTGAAAAACTGGTATCCCATCTCTCTCCTGAACGTGGACTACAAGATCCTCGCCAAGGTGCTGGCCAACAGGCTGAAATCTGTCATCGGGCAGATCGTCCATTCGGACGAGACCTGCGGCATTCCTGGTCGCAGGATTGCTGACAGCCTTGCCCTTGTGAGAGACACGGTCTATTACATCCAGGACCGTCGTGGCCGCGAATCACTGGTCAGTTTGGATCAGGAGAAGGCGTTTGAACGTGTCTCCCACGCATTCATGGGCAGGGCTTTGCGCAGACTGGGTCTGGGGAAGATGTTTTGCTCTTTTGTTAATGTCATGTTGATAGTTACAGCACAGTGTTGGTGAACGGCTGGAAGACTAACCCCTTTTCCATCCTTTCAGTGGTTAGACAAGGCTGCCCTCTTTCACCTCTTCTTTTTGTTTGTGTTATAGAGCTCTTCGCTAAAACTATCCGGACTGTGGAGCTCCAGAAAGCTCTCTATTGAAGGCAAGGCACTGGTCCTGCGGAGTGAAGTTTTGCCTGTGCTCCAGTTTACCGCACAGGCCTGGCCTCCCCATACCACCCTTTGCAAGGCCATCACCCGGACAGTGTTTTGCTTAATCTGGGGCAAAATGGACAGAGTCAAGAGGACTGTGATGTACAAGGATCCCCGCAAGGGTGGGAAGGAAATACCCGATATCCCCACTCTGCTGAGGGCCTCCTTTGCATGTGTCAGCGTGCAGCGGACTCTTGTTGAAAAGACTGGCTCAGCGGGCAGGTCCATGTCTCGCTTGTGTCTCATGCCCCTCTGGAGACAGCTGGGCTGGGACAGGTGGGACAGCTCCATCCCTTACAACTGGAACGCTCCCTGGTTCTATGGGGATGTTGTCCGGTTTGTGAGGGAGCACCAGCTGGAAGGACTGAAACCTGACCTATGGAAGCCGAAAACAATCTACAAGCTCATCCGAGCTAAGGACTTGACTGAGCTGGTTCCGGGACTCCCGCAGCCACTGCAGAGACAGTTTGGACTAATGTGGCCTCAAAGCGGCTTACCAATGGACACAAGGACTTGTCGTGGATGGCCGTCAAGGGAGGACTCTCTCTCAGGTCGTTCATGCACTGCCCCCGGTGCCCCATGTGTAGGAAATATCTTTGCACATGTTTTGGCAGTGCCCCTTTGCACAGGGTCTGTTGGATGCCCGGGAACATGAACTCAGAGACCCTGTACCCAGGAACTGCCTATCGTACCATTCGGTGCTTTTCGGTCTGTTCCCTGAGACCCACAACGTGGAGGCCATCAAGGAGGCCTGGCGCCTTATGAACTGTTTTAAGGATGCAGTGTGGCTTGCCAGGAACCGCCTCGTGATCATCAGGGAGAACATGTCTGTCAGGACTGCCGCAGGTACATCAAGAGCCTGCTTAGAGACTATTCCATCTTGGACAGCCTGGCCGTCGATGAGGAAGAAGAGGAGTGAAGACCCCTCTCCTTTTCCCATGTCTCCTTGAAGATACAGCCCAGAAGTTTGGCCCTGTGATCCGCCCCCTCCCCACCCCCACATAGTCGCCCACGCCCCTACCCTGATCACAGATTGTATTGTTTTTCGATATCTTGTGCTTTTCTATTACGGGATTGAGAGGAGTGTTAGAGTAGCATGATGTGCGATGTATAGCTTAGCGAACCTTTGCTGTGTGTTGTACTGTCATGCTTTGTGTGATTGTAATTTATTTTATGACTTGTAATGACTGGACGGACAATAAAGCTCTTTCAATAAACCCCAAAACAGCTGTCTGCAGATGGGTACTCTTTCCTTCTGGAGAGAGAGTTCTGGCATGGCATTAATCCCGATAAGCTTTTTATATTCCGTAACTGGAGCTAAGCTGATAACAGGGAACATCGCCTGAAAAGGTGATGTAATGAGCTGATTTGCATATTCCCCTACCCAGAATGCCTGCGGAGTGCTTAGTGGCCCTTGAAAGCTCCGTCACACCAGGAGTGGTGAACTCTCCCTGAGTTAAATACTTATCCCGTTTAGTGTATATATATATATGTATATATATTTGTATATTTATCCACTTTTGTTTATTATACACTCATATACTGTTATATTGTACCATTTCAACATTATATATAATAGCCCCCCCCCCCCCATTCTATATCGATATATGTAACATATTTATTTATCTATTTTAATGCTATCTGTGTTGCCCTATGCATTATGCTGCCTCATGTGTGTGTTGTGGGACATTATCTTCTTTCTTATATAAATGATTCTCTTATTACCTTATGTGCCGTTGGCCCCCCTGCTTTTGATATCTACATGAATTAATATACAGTAGTCCCTCAAGTTACAATATTAATAGGTTCCAGGACGACCATTGTATGTTGAAACCATTGAATGTTGAGACCATAACTCTATGGAAACCTGGTAATTGGTTCTGAAGCCCCAAAATGTCATCTAAAAATAGGAAAAAGTGAGGATTAAAGAAAAATAAGTAGATAAATAATACAGATAAAGCAAATCCTTACATATAAAAGTAAGAAAGATCTGCTGGGAGCTGTAATTCACTGTCTATGTAGAGGACGGAGGCTTCTTCAGGGTCCTGTACAGTACACGCAACGTCCTAAAAAAGTAAAATGAAGCCGCCCTTACTTGGTGTCCAAAGGAGCAGCTAACCCTGGCACAGGTACAGAGTAGTACAGAACATGTAATAACTCCCTGTACTGTAGGGGGAGCTACCAGACAGCCAGTCAGTACATGCACTTTAGGAATACAGGGGTTTTTTATCAGTGAATGACCATTCTGGTTGGTTGGTTCTTCCAGCCATTGACATGTTTTGCAGATTCCATAGCATTGTATGTTGAGTCTGGTTTCAAGTTACAATAGTCCAGAAAGGACCATTGATTGTTGAAACGAAAGTATGTTGAGGCCATTGTAAGTTGAGGGATCACTGTAATATATATAATACTTATATATATATACTTTTTGCTGTGACCTATACCAATTGGATATATATAAATATATCTATATCTATATATATATATATATATATATATATATATATATATATATATATATATATATACAAAGTCCAGGAATCACAGGACCAATAGGTCAAGGATCTTCATAAGCTGGTTTCTTTATTCACCCCAAAAATTACAACGTTTCGGCAACAATAGCCTTTATCAAGCATGCTTGATAAAGGCTATTGTTGCCGAAACGTTGTAATTTTTGGGGTGAATAAAGAAACCAGCTTATGAAGATCCTTGACCTATTGGTGCTGTGATTCCTGGACTTTGCATACATTAACACCAGGCTGGCTGCCTGGGTGTTTCACATGCACGGAGGTTGGTCCCTGTTGCTGTCTCACGCCAATTCTTGTATATATATATATATATATATATATATATATATATATATATATAGTGTGCCGGTACGTACTGTATTGCATACTGTACCTTGTCAGGGATGTGGAAATGATATCGCCCGACGTCCGGGACAAGTAGTTTTGGGCGCCGGGCAGGTGAATTGTTTATAGACTTAGCCCTGTATCGGGCGAGCAGTGACAGACCGACGTCCCCCTTATTTTTCTTTACTTCCGGTGTGAGGCGCAGGAGCCGATGGAAGTCTACACCTCACACCGGCGCTCAGAGAGTATGGAGGGGGCCCCCATCTGACTGCAGAGCCTGAGGTCGCACTTCGCATGACATAATTGAGCCCCGCCCCCTTATCTAATCCTTCCGGAGGATGGAGGACGCAGCTACACATAACACAAGAAGAGAGAAAGGATGTCCACAGCTCGGCACACAGCTCCTCCCCTCCCCCGCACACAGCTCTATCCCTCCCCCTCCTCTTTCTTCACAGGACCTAATCCACCACGGGGAGGCTGCATGTTTGCACGGGGAAAACAGAGCAGGGGGGAGGGGAGAGAGGAGAGGACGTCCGGTGTGAGGGGAGATTTATAACCCATGTAACCTCACACTGTACGGGACTACAGCTCTGATGTCCACTCATGGCGGCTCAGGTGAGGAGGCAGAGAATGCAGGCGACAGGAAGGGTGGTTGTATATGTATAGTGTGAGTGTATGTGTGATGTGTGTATAATGTCTGTGTGTGATGTGTATGTAAGGTATAATGTCTGTGTATGATGTGTATGTAAGGTATAATGTCTGTGTGTGATGTGTATGTAAGGTATAATGTCTGTGTGTGATGTGTATGTAATGTATAATGTCTGTGTGTGATGTGTATGTAATGTATAATGTCTGTGTGTGATGTGTATGTAAGGTATAATGTCTGTGTGTGATGTGTATGTAATGTATAATGTCTGTGTGTGATGTGTATGTAATGTATAATGTCTGTGTGTGATGTGTGTATAATGTCTGTGTGTCATGTGTATGTAATGTATAATGTCTGTGTGTGATGTGTATGTAATGTATAATGTCTGTGTGTGATGTGTATGTAATGTATAATGTCTGTGTGTGATGTGTATGTAATGTATAATGTGTGTATAATGTCTGTGTGTAATGTATAATGTGTGTATAATGTCTGAGTTATGTGTGTATGATGTCTGTCTATGTGTGATGTGTATGTAATGTATAATGTGTGTATGATGTCTGTCTATGTGTGATGTGTATGTAATGTATGATGTGTGTATGATGTCTGTTGATGTGTGTATGTATGTGATGTATGATGTGGGGGGGGGCAGCGGTGTATGTATGATGTGTGTGTATATGTATAGTGTGAGTGTATGTGTGTACGATGTCTGTGTGATGTGTGTATGTAATATATGATGTGGGGGGGGGGCAGCGGTGGGTGTATGTATGATTTGTGCATATGTATGGTGTATATGTATGGTTTAGTGTATATGTGTATGACGTATCTGTGATGTGTGTATGATGTGGGGGGGGCAGCGGTGGGTGTATGTATGATTTGTGCATATGTATGGTGTATATGTATGGTTTAGTGTATATGTGTATGATGTATCTGTGATGTGTGTATGATGGGGGGGGGCACCACCGCCAGTTGAACCATCTAATTTTATTTATTTTTAGTGGCTTCTGGCCCCCCGCACTAAATTGCACCCCCAGAATCCTGCCCCTTCATACTCACCCACCAACCAAGAGCCCCACGGATGCACGCAAACACACCAGAACCAAAGCTACAACTCCCAGCATGTTGCACCATAACCTAAACTGTAGAACTATAAAGTGCAACATGCTGGGAGTTGTAGTTTTGGTTCGGGTCAGCTGCAGGGCCATAGGCTGCATCAGGGCATGCTGGGTGTTGTAGTTACTAACTGCAATTCCCAGTATTCCCTGACACATCCTATGGCTCTGCAGCTGACCCAAACCAAAACTACAACTTCCAGCATGTTACACAATAACCCTAACTGTACTACTATACAGTGCAACACCCACACAACCATAGGCTGTATCAGGGCATGCTGGGTGTTGTAGTTATCTAGTAACTAAATGCAACTTCCAGCATTTTCTGTCACAAAATGCAGCACATAAACTGGAGAAGCAGAACACCCCCCAGTAACACATAAGTCCCTATGAAGACTGAAAAATAGTGATTAAAATATTTTAAAAAGTGCGTATATATGTGAATAAGCCTCTTTCCTAATAAAAGTTTCCAATTTTCTTTAAATAAAAATAATGTACAAAAATAAACATAAGTGGTATCGCTACATGTGGAAATGTCCAGACTATTAAAATATAATGTTAATTAAACCGTACGGTGAACGGTGTAAATGTAAAATAATAGTCCAGAATTGCTCATTTTTGGTCACTTCATATTAGAATTTTTTTTATGGTGATCAAAAAGTTACATCTAGACTTTATTGGACTTCCCTTGGGTGTAAAAGGAGCTACAGCTCTCCCGCCGCTATTAACTTAGACAGCGGTGAATATCCCTGGTGGTCTAGTGGTGGGGGATCAGACTATTTTGTTCGAAATTATTTTGTCTACCAGGACAAGTAGATTGTGTTCAGCTTTAGTCCCTTGGACAAGTAGTTTTTTTTAAAATTTCCACACCCCTGCTTGTGTCGGGGGGTCCCCAAAGTCAGAGTTCCTAGATACCGTTGGGGTCTGCCTGCTGAGTAAGTCCCTCGTCGCCTCTTCGTTCTTTAATTTTGTGTGGTATATATAAATAATTGATATAAATATAATTATCTGTATAGTGTCTGAAGGACATTGGGTCACATGACTAGTGTTAATTCCTTTAGGGTATGCTTAAGGACCTTCCGAGGTCACATGGTATGGTCACATGTTAGACCATAATCCTTTGTGAGGAGAATTGACAGATGGTATGGACCAATGAGCTCAAGGCCAGCCAATCCTCACTCTCTTGGGTTCCGGACTAGCAGAGAGGAGAGATCCGTGCAATTTTCAAAGACAAGACCAGGCCGAAGCCTGACAATACCGCAACTTACCAAACTTTGAGTTACAATACAACTCCCCACTATAGCTAGAGTGTCTGCTGGACCTAAAACCAATCCCCTAAATCCAGTGGAACAGCGCATATTAATCTCCTGAGTTTAAAACTCACGCGGTCCCAACAAACTGTCAAAATCCTAATGGACTCTGCTTGTAAAAAGACTTTTCTTGTTTAACGCTGCATAAAACCTGCAGTAAAAGTTCTGACAGTTTTCTGAAACCTACGGTTGTGGACAATCATTTATTTAAACCTCCCTATTGCTCTTGGGACGGGTGGCGATAGGACAAGCATATACAGAGAAGCCCCCTGCTATCAGACAGAGGAATGCTTTCAGACAGGAGAGAGCTCAGAGGAATCGTATCACACAGGAGAGAGCAAAGAGAAGTCCTATTGTGGTGTCCCGGTACAGGACCTTGTCCTATCCCTTGTCTAAAGTCCCCTCAGCTAGAGTCCCTCCATTCCTATAGGGCTCTCCTGCAGGGCTTACCCCTCGTCACCTCCTATAAATGTGATATTTAGTGTATATATTATTTAACCGCTTAAAGACCAAGGACATATGAGTACGTCCTTGGTCCCGCTCCCGTGATATAACGCGGGGTCCCACGGTGACCCCGCATCATATCATGGCGGGCCCGGCATCGCGTGCTTTAAACCCTTTAGCCGCGTGCTAAAAGCTGAGCCACGTGGCTAAAAGGGAAAGTAAAAAGTGCCGGTTAGCTCAGGGAGCTGTTCGGGATCGCCGTGGTGAAATCGCGGCATCCCGAACAGCTGTACTACAGGAAGAAGGTCTCTTACCTTCCTTCCTGCAGTCCGATCACCGATTGAATGCTTCAAGCCTGAGATCCAGGCTTGAGCAATCAATCGCCGAAAACACTGATCAATGCATCTCTATGGAGTGTGTAGGAGTAGAGGTCAAGATCCATGTACAGGTAGGGTGGGTAAGTTGTCACCCAACATCAGGATACCTTGTATCTTCCCCAGGGCTCACGGAGAGCGGACCTTATTATACTTGGAATGCAACCAAGGGCCCCAAATTGTAATAAATTTGTCATGAGTTCTGAGTGTTCTGTGATGCATTTCCTCAAACCTACAAATCTGATGCACCTTCTCAAGCCATTCTTCAACTGTGGGTGGCACAGGACTCAACCAATGAAGAGGCATAATGGATTTAGCAGCTGCCAGTAAGTGTGATATCAGGGATTGTTTACCAGGTGAGTAGCCGAGACACGGCATATTTAGCAGGACCACCGCCGGCGACAGCGGAATCAAGGCCCCCATCACCTCCTCCACTATACGGTTAACTTCTTTCCAGAATTTCTGAATAGCCGGACAAGTCCACCATATATGTGCATGTGTCCCTTTGATGCTGTTACATCGACAACATAAGTCTTTATCTGCTATCCTCGATAGTAGTTTGTAGTTTGATTCCTGAAGGCGTACACATCTTGAGAAACCCTGAGAGTGACTGAGTATGAGGTCTGAATCTGCAGGGGACACTGATAAACCTAGTTCCGTCGCCCATGACGTTACGCAGTGGGGCAAACTGATGTGTAGTCCAGTGTTCAGGAAAGCGGAGCATCTAGACAGCTTTCTCTGTTTAGGACGTGAGTCCATAATGAGTTCTTCAAATTTGTTCAGATCTCTCAGCGGGCAGAATTTGTTCCAAAATTCGGAACAACGTGACACAAAGTGGGCTACATGTAAGTGTCACGATTCGGCTAGCTGGTTGTGGATCCACTGTGTCAGCGAGGGATTGGCGTGGACCGTGCCGGTGCACCGGTTCTAAGAGGCTACTGGTGTTCACCAGAGCCCGCCGCAAAGCGGGATGGTCTTGCTGCGGCGGTAGCAACCAGGTCGTATCCACTAGCAACGGCTCAACCTGACTGCTGAGAAGGCGTGGGACAGAAGGACTAGGCAGAGGCAAGGTCAGACGTAGCAGAAGGTCGGGGCAGGCGGCAAGGTTCGTAGTCAAAATGGATAGCAGGAGATCAGGTAACACAGGCTTGGACAACACTAAACGCTTTCACTGGCACAAGGCAACAAGATCCGGCAAGGAAGTGCAGGGGAAGTGAGGTGATATAGCCAGGGAGCAGGTGGAAGCTAATTAGGCTAATTGGGCCAGGCACCAATCATTGGTGCACTGGCCCTTTAAGTCTCAGAGAGCTGGCGCGCGCGCGCCCTAGAGAGCGGAGCCGCGCGCGCCAGCACATGACAGCTGGGGACCGGGACGGGTAAGTGACTTGGGATGCGATTCGCGAGCGGGCGCGTCCCGCTATGCGAATCGCATCCCCGCCGGCAATGTCAGTGCAGCGCTCCCGGTCAGCGGGTCTGACCGGGGCGCTGCAGAGAGAGAGACGCCGTGAGCGCTCCGGGGAAGAGCAGGGACCCGGAGCGCTCGGCGTAACAGTACCCCCCCTTAGGTCTCCCCCTTTTTTTGTCCAGCACGTGCTTCACATGGGACGAGGACACCGGGAGTGATTGTAGGGTTTCCTCAAAGGCAGGCAGTACAGCAGGAGTGGGAATGGGGAGGGAGGGCAGAGGGTGAAGCTTGGCACGGGGCAGGGTGTCACCAGGACGGGGGCCAAGAGGAGGCAATGCACAGTCCTGATAAGCCTTGGGGAGACCAGGTGTAGGAGGAGGCACTGAGGCTTGCCTGATGGTACTGGGAGGAGAGGAGAGGCATTTGTGGCAAGCAGAGCCCCAATTCTTGATCTCCCCGGTGGTCCAGTCAAGGGTGTGAGAATGAAGCTGGAGCCATGGCAGACCGAGGAGGACTTCGGAGGTGCAGTTGGGAAGGACGAAAAATTCAATTTTTTCGTGATGGGTCCAATGCAGATTAAGAGGGGTTTTGTGCGGTAACGCACGGTGCAATCCAATCTAACTCCGTTGACCGCGGAAATGTAGAGCGGCTTGACGAGACGGGTCAGTGGGATGCAGAACTTATTCACCAAAGAATCCAGAATAAAATTCCCAGAGGCACCAGAGTCCAAGCAGGCCACGGCTGAGAGGGAGGAGTTGGCAGAAGGAGAAATCCGCACGGGCACCGTGAGACGTGGAGAAGCAGACTTCGAACCAAGAGACACCACACCCACGTGAGCTGGGTGCGTGCGTGCGTGCATTTCCTAGACGTGGAGGACGAATAGGGCAATCCACCAAGAAATGTTCGGTACTGGCACAGTACAAAGATTTTCTTCCCTACGGCGATTTCTCTCTTCCTGGGTCAGGCGAGACTGATCCACTTGCATGGCCTCCTCGGCGGGAGGCACAGGCCTAGATTGCAAAGGATACTGTGGGAGAGGTGCCCAGAGATCTAGGTCTTTTTCCTGGCGGAGCTCCTGGTGTCTCTCAGAAAAACGCATGTCAATGCGGGTGGCCAAATGGATAAGTTCTTGCAGGTTGGCAGGAACCTCTCGTACGGCCAGCACATCCTTGATGTTACTGGATAGGCCTTTTTTAAAGGTCGCGCAGAGAGCCTCGTTATTCCAAGATAATTCGGAAGCGAGAGTACTAAATTGGATGGCGTACTCGCCTAATGAAGTATTACCCTGGACAAGGTTCAGCAGGGCAGTCTCGGCAGAAGAAGCTCGGGCTGGTTCCTCGAAGACACTACGGACTTCAGCGAAAAAGGACTGGACTGTGGCTGTGGCAGGATCATTGCGGTCCCAGAGCGGTGTGGCCCAAGACAAGGCCTTTCCAGAAAGAAGGCTCACTACGAACGCCACCTTAGACCGTTCTGTAGGAAATAGGTCCGACAACATCTCCATATGCAGGGAACATTGAGACAAAAATCCACGGCAGAGTCTAGAGTCCCCATCAAATTTGTCCGGCACGGACAAGCGGAGGCTAGGAGCGGCCACTCGCTGCGGAGGAGGTGCAGGAGTTGGCGGAGTAGATGGTTGCTGCTGTAGCAGAGGCAGAAGTTGCTGTAACGTGGCGGTCAACTGCGACAGCTGCTGTCCTTGTTGGGCAATTTGCTGCGATTGCTGAGCGACCACCGTGGTAAGGTCAGCGAGACTTGGCAGCGGCACCTCAGCGGGATCCATGGCCGGATCTACTGTCACGATTCGGCTAGCTGGTTGTGGATCCACTGTGTCAGCGAGGGATTGGCGTGGACCGTGCTGGTGGACCGGTTCTAAGAGGCTACTGGTGTTCACCAGAGCCCGCCGCAAAGCGTGATGGTCTTGCTGCGGCGGTAGCAACCAGGTCTTATCCACTAGCAACGGCTCAACCTCGCTGACTGCTGAGAAGGCGTGGGACAGAAGGACTAGGCAGAGGCAAGGTCAGACATAGCAGAAGGTCGGGGCAGGCGGCAAGGTTCGTAGTCAAAATGGATAGCAGGAGATCAGGTAACACAGGCTTGGACAACACTAAACGCTTTCACTGGCACAAGGCAACAAGATCCGGCAAGGAAGTGCAGGGGAAGTGAGGTGAAATAGCCAGGGAGCAGGTGGAAGCTAATTAGGCTAATTGGGCCAGGCACCAATCATTGGTGCACTGGCCCTTTAAGTCTCAGAGAGCTGGCGCGCGCGCCCTAGAGAGCGGAGCCGTGCGCGCCAGCACATGACAGCCGGGGACGGGTAAGTGACTTGGGATGCGATTCGCGAGCGGGCGCGTCCCGCTATGCGAATCACATCCCCGCCGGCAATGTCAGTTCAGCGCTCCCGGTCAGCGTGTCTGACCGGGGCGCTGCAGAGAGAGACGCCGTGAGCGCTCCGGGGAGGAGCAGGGACCCGGAGCGCTCGACGTAACAGTAAGAATGAGAATCTCTGTTGTGGTAGCAGACCACGAAGTGTGTCCGCTGATGGCGGGCCTCCATCCCTGAATAGTTGGGAGACAGTGATTTTGTTGAGCCTATTCCACATGGGACTATAAACTGGGGAACTCCTCCCCACTGCCGCCGGCACCAGACCAACAGGTAATAGAGGGGAAACTCCGGGGACAATAAAGGAAGAGAGGTCAGACCAGGTAGACATGATACCAAGAAATAGCAGGTGAGTAGATTTAGGCTTTTCCTTCACTTTACTGGGGAACCAAAGTGCATTCAAAAGCTCATGGTCTAAAGTTCCATCATCTCTATGTAGAAGTGTCATTAATTCGTTTGATGGGGAGACCAGGTCCAGCCACCTCTGAAGCTGAATCGCTCTATAGAGATTTTTTATGTCGGGCAAACCTATCCCCACCTCTTTAGAAGGTCTCATGAGAATGTGATGGGCTATCCTAGGCCTCTGTCCCTTCCAAATATATCTGGAGAAGAGAACTCTGATATGTTTGAAAAAGGCTTGGGGGAGTGAGATAGGTACCAATGCGCAGAGCGTACATAAGCTTTGGTAGAATGTAGCAAGTAAGGACATTTTTTCTTCCCAACCAAGAAATCACTGGCATGTCATATTCTTTCAACAGATCGGAGATCGTTTTCAGAAGGGGCTTATAGTTGAGCTCGTTAATATCAGCAATAGATTTAGGTATGCATACCCCTAAATATTTCAAGAAGCGAGTGGCCCACGGGAACGGTACCACGGAGTATATCTCAGATTCTATGGACTATGGACGGAGCAAAATATTGAGCAGCTCCGATCTCAGCACATTAACCTTGAAATTTGAGAGTTCCCCAAAATGATGAAAGAGGTTTGACAGGTGTGGGAGGCTGCGCAAAGGGTCACCCAGGAGAAATAGCAGATCATCTGCAAAAGCCAAGAATTTGAGCTCCCGTCCATAAACGGTAAGACCTCTCACTTCCTCCATCTGACGCACCTTCTGCAGCAGAGTCTCCATCACCATGACAAACAAGGTAGGGGACAATGGACATCCCTGCCTGGTCCCGTTGCTTATGGAGAAAGAGGGGGATATCACCTCATTGACTAGAATGGAGGCAGTGGGTTGAGAGTATAGGGATAAGATTGCATTGACAAAGCTATCCGGGATACAGAATTTCACCAGTACTGCTCTCATATAATCCCAGCTAACTCTGTCAAAGGCCTTCTCGGCATCTATGCCGAGAAGAGCCAGAGGAGAGCCCCGTGAGGATGTCACTTGTATCCCGGTGAGGAGTCTCCACGTATTCATCCGTCCCTCCCTCCCTGGAATGAAACCCGCTTGTTCATGCCCAATAAGGTGGGGAAGAAGGTTCTTTAACCGTATGGATAGCAATTTCGCCCAGATCTTCAGGTCCAAATTTAGAAGAGAGATCGGACGATAACTGCTGCAAGATGAAGGGTCCTTCCCCTCCTTTGGCAGAACAGTTATATGTGCTTCCTGAGTCTGTCTCTGTAGTGAGTCTCCCCCAAACACTGCAGCACAAAATTCAGTGAGTCTTGACAAAAGAATGTTCTTAAAGGACTTATAATAAGAGAGAGGCAGACCATCTGGTCCCGGGCTCTTCCCGGGAGGAAATGAAGACAACACTTTGTCAACCTCCTCTTCTGTGATATGTCTTAAAAGATCACCCTTCATCTCATCTGTGAGCGTTGGAAGATCGAGGTCACTCAGGAAGGACTCAGTAAGCTTCCTCCTCTCACTGGAGTGTACCTCCGTATCACCCTCTCTCAAATTATACAGGCCATGGTAGAATTTATGAAAGGAGAGGGCAATGTTATTGGATAGTCTATGCGTCTCTCCCTGTGAATCCTTGATTGCATGAATGTGGGACTTCGCTCTCGCCTTCTTCAATAAGGTAGACATAAGTTTACCACCCTTATCCCCATGGGCATACAATTTGTGCCTGTAGTGCATGTATGCCTTAGAGGACCTCTCCTGTAGATAGGACAGGAGTTTCTCTCTACAAGCAAGGAGCTCCGCATGAGCGTCAATCGCTAGCGTACGTTTATGGTTCCTTTCCAATCTAGCTATCTCTGAAAGTAAATTGTTCACTTTAAGCTGACGTTCTCTCTTCAACTTCGACCCCCCATGCTATGAATATACCTCTGATATAAGATTTATGAGCCTCCCATACCATAGGCGTGGGCGGCCCTGAAGTTGAGTTAATGTCAAAGTAAAATTTTAGGTTCGATTCTATATCAAACTTAACCCTTTGGTCCCCCAGTAAGGTCTCATTCAATCGCCATCTGAGAGGGGAGGGAGAGGGAGGAGCAAGTGAAAGGGAGAGGTGGATAGGGGCATGATCAGAGACTGTTATGGAGGTAATGCCAGCAGCAGTGAGGTTAGTAAGTAAAGGAGCCTGTACAAGAAGATAATCTAACCTCTGGAGGGAAGAAAGAAAGAGTGGGCTGAGTCAGCCAAGCATGTTAAGAACGACACGTATAGGGAGCCATGGACTGAGGGGAGAAAAACAATAATGCATTGTAGTGAAATGGTAACGTGTAGACAGTCCTGTAACAAAAGACAAACCCACTAGGGATTAAAGCGTCCCAGCTACATAACCACCACATCATAAGCGTAATCTTGAAAGTAAGCTGGGGTAGTATCCAGTCCAGGGAGTGTTCATACCCTCTCTCTGTGAAGTACTCTGGTCGGGACAAATACTATTGGATCTATCCCTCCCCCGGGGCTGTTAGTCCCATAACATTACCACAATACGTTTGCCCTCAGCAAAGTCCCGATTAATCACCAGACCTCCATGGGCCAGCGTCTAGGTCTCTGCGATCAGCCGACCGCGCCGTCTCCACCGAATGTGGCTCCACACCATCCTCAGCCTCACCACTGCAGCAGAGAAAAAGGCCATCTTGTCCTCAGGGTAAATACAGGTACCATTGTCATCGCAACGAATCCAGGAGAGTCCTGTGACCTCAGCATCTGAGAGGAAATCATCTTTGAGGTGGCTGTCCCTTCACCGGTGTCTTCTTGCCTTTATTGGATTTGCGTCGAGCCACCTGTTTCCAGTCCTCCTGCCTGGGAAGACTCGGCAGCGGGGGTAGGTCTGCAACCGGAAACCAGCTGACGATCTCCATCGGCTCTATGTCTAAAGTCAACCATCTCGCACCGAGGTCATCAGGAGTGCGGACGGTAAGTCTCTTGCCATGCAGGTTAATATAAAGGGGAATAACCAGACATAGGTGATCCCCTTCTCCCTCAGCCTTTCCAGCAATTGCATCAACAGCCTCCTCTTCGCCTATGTTGTAGGGGAGATGTCTTGGTATAGCAATATTTCATCTTCACCTAGTTTAAGTGGTCTGTGATCCCTAGCTGCCTGTAGCACTGCAGCGGTATCTCTATAGGACATTAATCCACAGACAACGTCTCTAGGTGGCTCCATCGGACGGGGTTTAGGGCGCAGCGCTCTGTGTATGCACTCGACAGGGATTTTCGCAGCTCTTTCTGGCCCAAGCAGAGTGGAGAAGATTTCTGCAGCCGCGTCTAAATCTTAAATTTTTCCTGCGGCTCCTATTCTCCTGGTCTTCTATAAGGGTCATCGCAGTATTGACATGCTCCACTAAACTGTGCTGCCGTTGTGCCATCACTTCAGAGTGGGCTGCTATGCCTGCACATGCCGTCTCCAAGGCATCTGTCTTGTGTCCGATGGAGTGAACTTCAGTTTTTATTTCCGTGAGATCGGTAAGTACAGGCTTCAAGGCGCCTTCTTTAGGAAAGACTTGAAGAACTGCGGTGATATCACAGCCGGGTCTGCACAGTCCTCTTCCCCCTCAGAGCCCTCCGCATCGCCATACAGCAACTGAAGGGAAGCAGCCGGCACCATCTTGGGTTGCCTGGCGGGAGATGCAGCTCCCTTCTTTTTAAGAAATTTCGCCATGTCCGCCTGGCTTTTCCCCGGGGGCTCTCCCGACTCCTGATAGGTTCCCCTACCAATTTTGCCAATTTTTAAGCAGATAAAGAGTGAATGATGGGTGTTAGGAGTGTGTTAGGATGGGAGCAGCAGTCTCACACGTCCATCCGAGTCAGCGGCGAGCAGAAGATGACAATTTTAAACGTATACATTTTCCTGCATGTAGTTATGATTTTTTTCTGAAATAATACAAAATCAAACCTATACAAGTAGGGTATCATTTTAACCAGATGGACCTAGAGAATAAAGATAAGGTGTCATTTTTAACAAAAAACGTACTACGTAGAAACAGAAGCCCCCAAAAGTTACAAAATGGCTGTTTTTTTTAAACTTTGTCGCACAATGATTTTTTTCTGTTTCGCTGTAGATATTTGGGTAAAATGACTGATATCATTACAAAGTGGAATTGGTGGTGCAAAAAATAAGCCATAATTCAGATTTTTAGGTGCAAAATTTAAAGAGTTATGATTTTTTAAAGGTAAGGAGGAAAAAACGAAAGAGCAAAAAACGAAAAACGCCCAGTCCTTAAGGGGTTAATGTCTAGGTATTATAACTGTATAGGACCTTAGCAGGTCATGTGACTTGTAAATTATGTTTCTACTATTGTTTAAGGACCTTCCTGGGCCATGTTATGTACCCAGGGTTCACTGGGTCAGGACTTACAGGTTTGCTGACCAATGTTGCATAAAATATGCAAGTAAAGTTCTTCAGTTTATTCATAAAATCTGCTGTGGACATTCTGCTATTCTCCCTGTCGTTTTTAGGACGGTTGGCGGCAGGACCATTAATGAGAGCACAGAGGAGTCCTATCAGACAGGAGAGAGCACAGAGGACTGCTATCAGACAGGAAAGAGCACAGAAGAGTCTTACCAGACAGGAAAGAGCACAGAGGAGTGCTATCAGACAGAAGAGAGCACAGTGGAGTGCTATCAGACTGGAGAGAGCACAGAGGAGTGCTATCAGGCAGAAGAGAGCATAGAATAGTGCTATCAGACAGGAAAGAGCCCAGAGGAGTACTAACAGGCAGGAGAGAGCACAGAGGAGTACTATCAGACAGGAGAGAGTACAGAGGAGTACTATCAGACTGGAGAGAGCATAGAGGAGTGCTATCAGACAGGAGAGAGCATAGAGGAGTGCTATCAGACAGGAGAGAGCACAGAGGAGTACTATCAGACAGGAGAGAGCACAGAGGAGGGATATCAGACAGGAGAGAGCACAGAGGAGTGCTATCAGACAGGAGAGAGCTCAGAGAAGTACTATCAGACAGAAGAGAGCACAGAGGAGTGCTATCAGACAGGAAAGAGCACAGAGGAGTGCTATCAGACAGGAGAAAGCATAGAGGAGTGCTTGTAGCTTGTCTGCTCCCTCCCATTGTATGTGTGCTTAGATTTACACTGGAGGTGACTGAGGAGCAATCTGCAAGTCGGGCCTATGGCTGCCGTAATTTGGTTCCTGGTTTTATTTATCTGGCCAGGTAGGTTAGTTGATAGGACCCGCACCATTTGAGAAACCTTGGCATGGTGTGCGGGCTCAATTGTGTCCTTCATATAAGGATATACTGGCTAATGTCTCAATTTTACATCAGTTTTGAGGGTTAGCTAATGTCATTCTTTACATTAACCACAGTTGTGAAACCACATTGTGATCCATAGCTGCAGGTCCTCCACTCCAATGTAGGTGCACAACTGCACTTGGAGTTAAGCACCTTGTATCACCTTAGATCACATTAATATAAGTGTTTGTTTACAGACAGGAGAGAGCCCAGAGGAGTACTATCAGACAGGAGAGAGCACAGAGGAGTACTATCAGACAGGAGAGAGCACAGAGGAGTGCTATCAGACAGGAGAGAGCATAGAGGAATCTTATCAGACAGGAGAGAGCCCAGAGGAGTACTATCAGACAAGAGAGAGCACAGAGGAGTGCTATCAGACAGGAGAGAGCATAGAGGAAGGATATCAGACAGGAGAGAGCCCAGAGGAGTACTATCAGACAGGAGAGAGCACAGAGGAGTGCTATCAGACAGATGAGAGCATAGAGGAAGGATATCAGACAGGAGAGAGCACAGAGGAATGCTATCAGACAGGAGAGAGAGCACAGAGGAGTACTATCAGAATGGAGAGAGCACAGATGAGTACTATCAGACAGGAGAGAGCACAGAGGAGTACTATCAGACAGGAGAGAGCACAGAGGAGTGCTATCAGACTGGGGAGAGCACAGAGGAATGCTATCAGACAAATTTACATCTTCCAGCATGCCTGGCAGTTATAATCTATATATATGAAACTCAACGTGTGTGTGTGTGTGTATGTATGTATGTGTGTATGTTCCAGCATCATGTCCAAACGGCTAAAGATATTAACATGAAACTTGGCTCACATGTTACTTATATGTCAACAACAAACATAGGATAGGTGATTTAAACCTTACTCACCCCCATTTACCAGGGGCGGGGTTTATGTTTAAAGTCCAATACAAGTCTATGGGAAATATATGTTATTGCATAACTTCCAAACGGCTGGAGATATTTCGATAATACTTGGTCAAATGTTACTTATATGTCCACTTAAAATATAGAATAGTTCATTTAACCCTTAACTACCCCCATTTGTGAGGGTCGGAGTTTTTGTTTAAAGTCCCATGCAAATCAATGGGAAATTTATGTTCCCACACGACTTCCGTACGGCTGGAGATATTTCAATAACTGGTACACAAATTACGGGTCAGGATAGGAGGTCGACATAGGAGGTCGGGATAGGAGGTCGGGATAGGAGGAGGGGATAGGAGGACTGGTTAGGAGGTCGGAATAGGAGGACCAGGATAGGAGGACCGGGATATGAGGACCGGGATAGGAGGTCGGGATAGGAGGTCCAGATAGGAGGTCCAGATAGGAGGACGGGATAGGAGGACTGGATAGGAGGTCGGGATAGGAGGTTGAGATAGGAGGTTGGGATTGGAGGTCGGGATTGGAGGTCGGGATAGGAGGTCCAGATAGGAGGTCGAGATAGGAGTACGGTATAGGAGTACGGTATAGGAGGTCGGAATAGGAGAACGGGATAGGAAGACGGGATAGGAGGACAGGATAGGAGGTCAAGATAGGAGGTCGGGATAGGTGGATGGGATAGGAGGATGGAATAGATGGACTGGATAGGCGGACGGGATAGGAGGACAGAAAAGGAGGACGTGAAAGGAGGATGGGAAAGGAGGTCGAGATATGAGGACGGGATAGGAGGACGGGAAAGGAGGACGAGAAAGGAGAACGGGATAGGAGTACGGGATAGGAGGACGGGATAGGAGGACGGGATAGGAGGACGGGATAGATGGATGGGATAGATGGATAGATGGACGGGATAGGAGGACGGGTTAGGAGGATGGGAGAGGAGGACAGGAAAGGAGGACGGGAAAGGAGGACGGGAAAGGAGGACGGGAAAGGAGGACGGGAAAGGAGGTCAAGATAGGAGGACAGGAAAGGAGGTCGAGATAGGAGGACGGGAAAGGAGGACGGGAAAGGAGGTCGAGATAAGAGGACGGGAAAGGAGGACGGGATAGGAGGTCGAGATAGGAGGACGGGAAAGGAGGACGGGAAAGGAGGTCGAGATATGAGGACGGGAAAGGAGGACAGGATAGGAGGATGTGATAGGAGGACGGGATAGGAGGACGGGATAGGAGAACAGGATAGGAGGTCGGGATATGATGACGGGATAGGAGGTCGGGATGTGACAACAAAATATGACGACGGGATATGAAGTCAAAAGCTTCCTTCTTTGTTTATTTTCCTCCCCAACAAGGATTAGGAAGGAAAAACCGGGCAACGCCGGGTACTCAGCTAGTTATCTTTATATATAAAACTCAATGTGTGTGTGTGTGTGTATGTATGTGTGTATGTATGTGCGTATGTTCCACAGAAACTTCCAAACAGCTAAAGATATTAACATGAAACTTAGCACACATGTTATTTATATGTCAACAACAAACATAGGCTAGGTGATTTAACCCTTACTGAACCCCATTTGCCAGGGGCGGGGTTTTTGTTTAAAGTCCTATACAAGTCTATGGAAAATATATGTTACAGCATAACTTCCAAACGGCCGGAGATATTTGATAATACTTTGTCACATGTTACTTATATGCCCACTTCAAATATAGCCTGGATTCTCAACCCGTGGTACGCGTACCCCAAGGGGTACGCCACGGGTTGAGCGGGGGTACGCGAAAGCGCTGTCAAATACCGGCCATGCATTGGCCAGTATTTGACAGCGCACATTTTTTTTTAGCCGCGGCAGCTCACTGTACAATAGCGCGGCCCAAGCTACTGTGAGTGAGCTGCCGGGATGCCTGGGAGACATGTGACCTCCCCTTATGTTGCGCGGAGTTGCCGCACAACGCAGGAGGACATCCTGCCGAACGGGTCGCACTGCATCAAGCGGCAGCGAACAGGGTCCCGCCGGAGGCCAGGTAAAAGAGAAAGTTAACAACTGTGTGGGCCAGAGGGGGTTTTGGACGAGGTGGGTTATTACTCCCCATCCCCCCTCCGCCATTATCCCTCTCCCCTTCCATCTTAATCCCCTTGTGCCATTCCCCCTTCCTATGATCCCCTTTTGCCATATTGGATAATAATGGCACAAGGGGATTAAGATGGAGGGGGGGAAATGGCAAAAGGGGTTCAGAGTGAGGGGGGATAATGACACAAGGGGAATAAGATGAAGGGGGGAATAATGACACAAGGGGAATAAGATGGAGGGGGGAATAATGACACAAGGGGAATAAGATGGAGGGAGGGATAATCAACCCCCCCCCCCACCTCCATATTAATCCCCTTGTACCATTATTATCCAATATGGCAAAAGGGGATCCGAGGAAGGGGGAATAATAGTGCAAGGGGATAAAGATGCAGGGGGAAAAATGGCGCAAGGGGATAAAGATGGAGGAGGAATAATAACACAAGGGAATAAAGATGGAGGAGGAATAATAACACAAGGGGATAAAGATGGAGGAGGAATAATAACACAATGGGATAAAGATGTAGGAGGAATAATAACACAAGGGGATAAAGATGGAGGGGGAATAATGGCGCAAGGGGATAAAGATGGAGGAGGAATAATAACACAAGGGGATTAATATGGAGGGGGGAGGGTTGATTATCCCCTTGTGTTATTATTCCTCCTCCATCTTTATCCCCTTGTCCCATTATTCCCCCTCCATCTTTATCCCCTTGTGTTATTATTCCTCCTCCATCTGTATCCCCTTGTGTTGTTATTCCTCCTCCATCTTTATCCCCTTGTGTTATTATTCCCCCTGTATCTTTATCCCATTGTACTATTATTCCTCCTCCATCTTTATCCCCTTCTGTTATTATCCCTCCCTCGATCTTTGTCCCATTATTCCCCCCTCCATCTGATCCCCTTTTGCCATATTGGATGATAATGGTACAAGGGGATAAAGATGGAGGGGGGGAAATGGCAAAAGGGGTTCAGAGGGAGGGGGGAATAATGACACAAGGGGATAAAGATGGAGGAGGAATAATAACACAAGGGGATAAAAATGGAGGGGGAATAATGGGACAAGGGAATAAAGATGGAGGAGGATTAATAACACAAGGGGATAAAGATGGAGGGGGAATAATGGGACAAGGGGATAAAGATGGAGGAGGAATAACAACACAAGGGGATAAAGATGGAGGGGGAATAATGGGATAAGGGGATAAAGACGGAGGAGGAATAATAACACAAGGGGATAAAGATGGAGGGGTGAATAAGAACACAAGGGGATAAAGATGGAGGAGGAATAATAACACAAGGGGATAAAGATGGAGGGGAATAATGGGACAAGGGGATAAAGATGGAGGAGGAATAAGAACACAAGGGGATAAAGATGGAGGGGAATAATGGGACAAGGGGATAAAGATGGAGGAGGAATAAGAACACAAGGGGATAAAGATGGAGGGGAATAATGGGACAAGGGGATAAAGATGGAGGCGGAATAATAACACAAGGGGATAAAGATGGAAAAGGGAATAATAACACAAGGGGATAAAGATGGAGGGGGGAATAATAGTGCAAGGGGATAAAGATGCAGGGGGAAAAATGGCGCAAGGGGATAAAGATGGAGGAGGAATAATAACACAAGGGAATAAAGATGGAGGAGGAATAATAACACAAGGGGATAAAGATGGAGGAGGAATAATAACACAATGGGATAAAGATGTAGGAGGAATAATAACACAAGGGGATAAAGATGGAGGGGGAATAATGGCGCAAGGGGATAAAGATGGAGGAGGAATAATAACACAAGGGGATTAATATGGAGGGGGGAGGGTTGATTATCCCCTTGTGTTATTATTCCTCCTCCATCTTTATCCCCTTGTCCCATTATTCCCCCTCCATCTTTATCCCCTTGTGTTATTATTCCTCCTCCATCTGTATCCCCTTGTGTTGTTATTCCTCCTCCATCTTTATCCCCTTGTGTTATTATTCCCCCTGTATCTTTATCCCATTGTACTATTATTCCTCCTCCATCTTTATCCCCTTGTGTTATTATCCCTCCCTCGATCTTTGTCCCATTATTCCCCCCTCCATCTGATCCCCTTTTGCCATATTGGATGATAATGGTACAAGGGGATAAAGATGGAGGGGGGGAAATGGCAAAAGGGGTTCAGAGGGAGGGGGGAATAATGACACAAGGGGATAAAGATGGAGGAGGAATAATAACACAAGGGGATAAAAATGGAGGGGGAATAATGGGACAAGGGAATAAAGATGGAGGAGGATTAATAACACAAGGGGATAAAGATGGAGGGGGAATAATGGGACAAGGGGATAAAGATGGAGGAGGAATAACAACACAAGGGGATAAAGATGGAGGGGGAATAATGGGATAAGGGGATAAAGACGGAGGAGGAATAATAACACAAGGGGATAAAGATGGAGGGGTGAATAAGAACACAAGGGGATAAAGATGGAGGAGGAATAATAACACAAGGGGATAAAGATGGAGGGGAATAATGGGACAAGGGGATAAAGATGGAGGAGGAATAAGAACACAAGGGGATAAAGATGGAGGGGAATAATGGGACAAGGGGATAAAGATGGAGGAGGAATAATAACACAAGGGGATAAAGATGGAGGGGGAAGAATGGGACAAGGGGATAAAGATGGAGGCGGAATAATAACACAAGGGGATAAAGATGGAAAAGGGAATAATAACACAAGGGGATAAAGATGGAGGGGGGAATAATAACACAAGGGGATAAAGATGGAGGAGGAATAATGACACAAGGGGAAAAAGATGGAGGAGGAATAATGACACAAGGGGCTAAAGATGGAGGAGGAATAATGACACAAGGGGATAAAGATGGAGGAGGAATGCATTAGTATAAATGTAAGAACACGCCTTTTGTCCGCGGGTACCCCTCGCGCGCAAGTTCCGTGCGAGGGGTTACCCGTGGACATACTTTCAGCCTTTGGGGGTACAGTCGCCAAAAAGGTTGAGAACCACTTGCATAGGGGACTATTTATAGCAATCATTCGATTGCTAATATTGTTCAGTGCTATTCATAGGGCATAGCACTGATCAGAGTTATTGGTCATCTTCTACTCTGGTCGACCCATGGAAGGCAGCGGAGGCAGGTGAGGGGACCTCCATCTGCTGTTCTGGATGATTGGATCGCCGTGGCCTCGCTGCACTCAATCCGATCATCCATTTTAGTGACCCCCAATTCTGCAGATGCCGTGATCTATATTGATCACGTCATCTGAGGGGTTAATGGCAGACATCCGCGCTATCAGCAGCCGGGACATGCAGCGCATGATCCGGGCATCGCTTCGATGCTTGCGGTTATGTATAGGACATAAATGTATGTCCTGGTGCGTTAAGTACCATCTCACCACGATGTACATTTACCTCCTGCGTCGTTAAGGGTTTAAACAAAAACCCCAACCCTGGCAAATGGAGGGGGGGGGGGTAAGGGTTAAATCACCTATCCTCTGATCCCCTTTTGCCATTTCCCCCCCTCCATCTTATTCCCCTTGTGTCATTATTCCCCCTCCATCTTATTCCCCTTGTGTCATTATTCCCCCCTCCCTCTGATCCCCTTTTGCCATTTCCCCCCCTCCATCTTTATCCCCTTGTGCCATTATTATCCAATATGGCAAAAGGGGATCATAGGAAGGGGGAATGGCACAAGGGGCATTAAGATGGAAGGGGATAGGGATAATGGTGGAGGGGGGATGGTGAGTAATAAAGCACAAGGCATTAAGATGGAGGGGGGAGAGGGATAAAGCACCAGGCATTAAGATGGAGGGGGGGAGAGGGATAAATCACCAGGCATTAAGATGGAGGGGGGAGAGGGATAAAGCACCAGGCATTAAGATGGAGGGGGGAGAGGGATAAAGCACCAGGCATTAAGATGGAGGGGGGAGAGGGATAATGGCGGAGGGGGGATGAGGGAGAAATAAAGCACAAGGCATTGAAATGTAATGCCTTGTGCTTTATTACTTCCCCCACCCCCGCCGCCATTATCTCTCTCCCCCTCTATCTTAACTCCTTCATGACCCAGCCCATTTTCACCTTCATGACCTGGGCATTTTTTGAAAATCTGACCACTGTCACTTTAAACATTAATAACTTTGGAATGCTTTTACTTATCATTCTGATTCCGAGATTGTTTTTTCGTGACATATTCTACTTAATGTTATTAGTAAAATGTCACTGATATTTGTATCCTTTCTTGGTAAAAAATCTAAAAATTTCATGAAAATTTTGAAAATTTAGCATTTTTCTAACTTTGAAAGTCTCTGCTTGAAAGGAAAATGGATATTCCAAATAAATTACATATTGATTCACATATACAATATGTCTACTTTGTGTTTGCATAAAAAAATTGACAAGTTTTTACTTTTGGAAGACACCAGAGGGCTTCAAAGTTCCGCAGCAACTTTCCAATTTTTCTCAAGATTTTCAAAATCGTAATTTTTCAGGGCCCAGTTCAGGTTGGAAGTGGATTTTAAGGGTCTTCATATTAGAAATACCCCATAAATGACCCCATTATAAAAACTGCACCCCCCAAAGTATTAAAAATGACATTCAGTAAGTGTTTTAACCCTTTAGGTGTTTCACAGGAATAGCAGCAAAGTGAAGGAGAAAATTCTAAATCTTCATTTTTTACACTCGCATTTTCTTGTAGACCCAATTTTTGAATTTTTACAAGGGGTAAAAGGAGAGAAATCACCCTAAAATTTGTAACCCAATTTCTCTTGAGTAAGGAAATACCTCATATGCATATGTAAAGTGTTCGGCGGGCGCAGTAGAGGGCTCAGAAGGGAAGGAGCGACAATGGGATTTTGGAGAGTGAGTTTTTCTGAAAGGGTTTTTGGGGGGCATGTCCCATTTAGGAAGCCCCTTTGGTGCCAGAACAGTGGACCCCCCCCCCACATGTGACCCCATTTTGGAAACTATACCCCTCATGGAATTTAATAAGGGGTGCAGTGAGCATTTACACCCCACTGGCGTTTGACAGATATTTGAAACAGTGGACTGTGCAAATCAAAAATTTTCATTTTCATTTTAACAGACCACTGTTCCAAAAATTTGTCATACACCAGTGGGGTGTAAATGCTCACTGCACCCCTTATTAAATTCCGTGAGGGGTGTAGTTTCCAAAATGGGGTCACATATGGATATTTATTGTTTTGCGTTTGTCAGAACTGCTGTAACAATCAGCCACCCCTTTGCAAATCGCCTCAAATGTACATGGCGCACTCTCCCTTCTGGGCCTTGTTGTGCGCCCCCAGAGCACTTTGCGCCCACATATGGGGTATCTCCGTAGTCGGGAGAAATTGCGTTACAAATTTTGGGGGGCTTTTTTCCCTTTTACCTCTTGTGAAAATGAAAAGTATAGGGCAACACCAGCATGTCAGTGTAAAAAATTTATTTTTTTACACTAACATGCTGGTGTAGACCCCAACTTCACCTTTTCATAAGGGGTTAAAGAAGAAAAAGCCCCCCAAAATTTGTAAGGCAATTTCTCCCGAGTACGGCGATACCCCATATGTGTCCCGAAACTGTTGCCCTGAAATACGACAGGGCTCCAAAGTGAGAGAGCGCCATGCGCATTTGAGGCCTGAATTAGGGATTTGCATAGGGGTATTCTTTGCCAATGATTCCCAAACAGGGTGCCTCCAGCTGTTGCAAAACTCCCAGCATGCCTGGACAGTCAATGGCTGTCCGGCAATACTGGGAGTTATTATTTTGCAACAGCTGGAGGCTCCGTTTTGGAAACAGTAGCGTACCAGACGTTTTTCATTTTTTGGGGGGAGGGGGGCTGTGTAGGGGTATGTGTATATGTAGTGTTTTTTACTTTTTATTTTAGGTTAGTGTTAGTGTAGTGTAGTGTTTTTAGGATACAGTCACATGGGCAGAGGTTCACAGCAAGTTTGCCGCTGGAAGTTTGAGCTGCCGCGCAAAGTTTGCGCCTTCTCAAACTTGCAGCACTCACTGTAAACCTCCGCCCATGTGAGTGTACCCTGTACATTCACATTGGGGGGGCGCAAACATCCAGCTGTTGCAAACTCCGATCATGCCCTTTGGCTGTCCGTGCATGCTGGGAGTTGTAGTTTTGCAACAGCTGGAGGAAAGCTGGTTTGGAAACACTAAGTTAAGTAATAAACTTTCAAGTGTTTTGCAACCAAACTTATTGTTTCCAAACCAGTGTGCCTCCAGCTGTTGCAAAACTACAACTCCCAGCATGCATGGTCTGTCAGTGCATGCTGGGAGTTATAGTTTTGCAACAATTGCAACAGCTGGAGGCACTGAGGTAGGAAACGGACAATGTTTCCCAACTAGTGTGCCTCCAGTTGTTGCAAAACTACAACTCCCAGCATGCCCAGACTGCCCAGGCATGCTGGAAGTTGTAGTTCGGCAATATCTGAAGGATCAGATGTTGCCGAACCACAACTTCCAGCATGCTTGGGCAGTCTGGGCATGCTGGGAGTTGTAGTTTTGCAACATCTGGAGGTCCCCGTGATCGGGACTCACACACCGCGCTGCTAAGTATTTTCATAGCGAAACGCTGCTATTAGCTGGTCAGATTTGACCAGCTGATCGCAGCGATCGCTGATCGCAGCGATCGCTGGGGGGGGTGGGGGATGAAACCCCCCGTGGTCGCACGGTAAGATGGCTGGCTATCAGTGATAGCCACCATCTTTCCGGGCGCTGCGGGATGCCGCGAGTAGCGGCAGTAATGTTCATGACGTACCTGTATGTCATGGGTCGGGAACACCTTACCACTCATGACGTACAGGTATGTCATAGGTCGGGAAGGGGTTAATGCCTGGTGCTTTATCCCTCTCATTTTCCCTATTTCACCCCCAAAAAGTATTAAAAAAAAATGTATGTACATATTTGGTATCACCGCGTGCGTAAATATCCGAACTATTAAATATAATGTTAATGATACCGTACGGTGAACGTAAAAAAAATTAAAAAGTCAAAAATTGCTGCTTTTTTATAACATTTTATTCCCAAAAAATTGATAAAAAGTGAATTAAAAGTTTTATATAAGCCAATATGGTATCAATAAAAAATGCAGATCACAGCGCCAAAAAATGACCCCTCATACCACCGCTTTTACAGAAAAATGAAAAAGTATTTTAAACGTACCAATTTGGTTAAAAAGTTTTCAATTTTTTTTTTGCGCTACAGCAATAGAAAAGTATGTAATCATGGGTATAATTTTAATCATATTGACCCAAAGAATAAAGAACACATGTCATTTTTATCGTAATTTGTACGGCGTGAAAACGAAACCTTCCAAAATTAGCAAAATTGAGGTTTTCTTTTTAATTTGCGCCATATATTTTTTGGTAAAGTTAGTGATGGCATTACAACGGGCAACTGGTCGCGCAAAAACCATCTGACATCAGAGCACTCCTACCATCGCTGATACTGTGAGTGCTAGGAGCGCACAGGGAAATACAGCTGATGTTGGCTGGTGCAGCTCCCGGGATCGCCGCCGTATCAGCCCTCACTCCGCCGCTCATATAGCCGCTGGCTAATGTTCACATCTCTCCCTCCCATAGCTGCCTGCCCCACCACTCACATGTTCACCAACCACCACTCATATCTCTGCCTACCCGCCGCTTACATCTACCCTAGGGTTAGCAATACTACAATTCCCAGCATGCCCTGACAGTGTGGTCATGCCGGGAAATGTAATTTTGCTAAAGCTCAGGGAGTTGTAACCATTTGCCTGCTCACATCTCCCCTAGCATTAGCAAAACTACAACTCCCAGCATGTCCTGACATACTAAGGGAGGGGGCTGAGGCCTGCATAGTGAGGCTACGCCCCCTCCCTTGGAGAGGAATTCAAGCAAGTGAGCAACAATAAAAGTTTAATAGAAAAAATAAAATAGGCGCTAGACACATAACAATTAGATGTACATGTCAGGATTAGGTACTGAGCAATATATTTAAAACAATAATAATAATTTTGTTGGATCTGACAGGTACGCTTTAAAGGCTTTTATGCCAGGAATAGTTGAGGGTATTGGATATAAATTGGTGGGGTCATCAATATCACTCATGTTATTCCACATTTTCTAGAGGGGTTTCTGTTCTCTTTCACCGAAAATGTGAAGAGAGGGAAGTAGTAATAGATAGGGAGGGCAGATTTATTATTTTGTATGTTAAAATAGACAGATCATGTGATGGCATTTGTTTATAATCCACCCCCTTTTAGGTAAACAAGATAATAAGGGAAATAAGAAATAATTACATCTTAAATATTGTTATATTGTTCTAATGATTGTTATAAAATTAAATAAATACATTTTATTATTATTAAATCATCAAAGATGATCAAAATGGAGTCACATCAGGTTCTGTTCATAGCAGATACGTAACCATGGCAACTCCAAGAACCAAAGAGTCGATGTGACATCATGTGATGTCATCATAGAACTCTGGAGGCATTACATTGCTCTGACAGCGCCCAGACCTTCATTCTGTAGATTGTTACAGAGCGATTTGCTATACTTTTGCAGTATTTGCCTTTTGTGCCTTTTTCTTCATCTGCTATGGAGATTAAAGGATTGGGGTTCATCCCCCTCTTCATGGCCCTCTGGTGTATGGTCTGGATCTCCACCAGCTACACCATCACCATCATCCAAGGCCATTCTACTTCCCCCCTGATCTATATCAGTGATATGGGGGTTTTCTTTCCTGAACAGATCCCATTCTGTATGGGATTTATAGGAATGGCCATTGCCTCTGTGGGTCTGGCATGGCTGAATTATAGATTCATCTTGTTCCATCGTGAAGCCTTTGGACCCCGTCAGCCATTGATCCAGAAGACCCTACTAGTCATCGCTTGGTCATCCTGTGTCATGACTGTCATCATGTCATTATTTTCAACAACAGACTACCCGATGATTCATCGCATCGCTGCCATCGCTACATTCATCTGTGCTGGAATATACAACATGTGGCAATCCATCCTCCTGTACAAAGTACCGGGAGCATCAAGAGTCATCTGCCATGTAAGAGCCATCTTCTCTTCTATGGCTCTTGCCTGTGTCTTTCTTATTATAGGAACTGGGTTTGTTGTATACATCCAACTGTTTGCTGGAGAATGTGAAGAGATGATTGAAGCCTTTGTCAAAATCATCGAGTGGTCAATTCTGGTCCTCATCCTGCTGACGAATGTGACTTTCTATTCCACCATGGAACACCTATTGTTCACCATGTCCAGGAACACCTGCAGCATCTCCCTAAGGGTTCGGATCGATGCCTTTGGGGTATAGAGGACCATGCAGAACATCATAAGAACCTGTCATCTGTATGTTGGAGTTGAAATTTCACGCCACAGCCCAGAACTTACTACTAAAACAACTAGAACTGCGGCAACTCTAGAGATAAAGACCTAGAGCCAAGAAATCCAACGGCACCAACCTCTCTCCATAACAGCAAGATGGAGGAATAGAACAGATTGTTATGTTCTTATAGTAAATGTCTTATTTAAAAAATGCATAAATAAATGAAAAAATTATGCAAACCTTCTGTTCTTCTTTGTAGTCCTAAACTCCTTAGATGTATAGGAATATGTGTACCTTAATTTTTATTGGGACTGCACAATATGTCGCAATCACATCAGGAATTTTGTGGTTTGTGATATAGCGATTTCATCCATTGCAAAATGTTGCAATAACCTAGATAGTGCTGGGAGGAGAAACAATGAGCCACATGCTTGAGGGGCTGCACAGCACGGGAGCCGACAAACAGGTGAAACACACCTGCCACCACAGGCTCGTCTCCCCTGCGGTGCGGCCTGACCCCTCCAGCGAGCGTCTCCCTGTTTCTCCTCCCAGCAGTGCCTAGCGCTGAAAGGAGGTGTCCTAACCCCTCCCCAACTGGCCGCTGCTGTATATATGTGGTGCAGCCGTGCAATGGGTATATAAAGCAAACTCAGGAGTGGAGCTCGCTTTATACTGGCTAATGCTGTGCAATATCGATCAGGTGAGTTCCAACATTAACCCTTAAGATGCCTCAATTAAAGTTGGTTGCCTCAAACAAGTACTGGTAGCTCAATGGAATTTGATCGGGACAGGGGCGGCAAATTTACGGGGTCCGGATCAGCTGAGAGAACGGGCCGAGGATCTCTACCTGTCTCTTTCCTGTCCGATCAGCGCTTCTTTATTGCAGACAGCCTCTGCAGCATGTACTAATGGAGCGCTGAAAGATTAATTACACTAACAGATACAAAAACTTTTTATATAGAACAACCAAGAGAGAAAAAATCAGACCTGTCACTGGCTAGGCAAGGTAATGTGCTAAGAAAAGGACATCCCTACTGCAGGAAAGAACAAGGAAAAACTTATTGCTGATCTTGTGGAGTATGATGCCCGTGCAGAAAAGCTGAGTGACATGAGACAAAGTCCTACAGCTGGAACTGCCATCCAAGGACTGATATCTCCTGGGGAATACAACAATACTCCCCATCAGGACAGTACTCCACATGAGGTCTTGTACTCTTATATGCGGACTGCCTTGCATCACCTTGGGAATGTGGATGCTAATATGAAACTCCAATTGCTTCTCCAGTACCAAACTGCAGAGAGAGAGGCGGTAGAGAAAGAGGCCCAGTGGCGGCATGAACTGGAGGTTCTGAGGCTGAGAGGGGATGCTTTATCTAAACGCAGTGATGTACAGGATCAAGGAGACCACAAACCATGTTGGAGAAAGATGGTGATCTGGATGTTTTCCTGAGGGGATTTGAAAAGGTTTGCCGGCAGTTCCATCTACCTAAGGAACAGTGGGGACGATATCTAACCCCATGGCTGCGAGGGAAAGCTCTGGATGTGTTTGCTTCGCTTCCCTCTGAAAGTGACCAGGACTATGAGGCAATAAAATCTGCCCTGCTAAAAAGTTTTAATCTGACTCCAGAGGCTTATCGGAAAAAGTTTCAGACTTTGCAACAAAGTGCCACAGAAAGCTGCACTCAACATGCAGGTCAGCTAAGGACTGCATTCAGGCAATGGACTGGGGGCCTACAAGTCACTACCTATGAGGCCCTGGAGGACTTGATGGTCCTGGATCAGTTTCTCCGAACACGGAGCTTTGAAGCCAGAGAGTGGATATTGGACCGCAAGCCCAAGACAGCAACGGAAGAAGCAGAACTTGGAGATGACTTTGCCAAAAACCGGGCACCAACAGCAAAGCGTGGCTCTGCACAAGCTGGAGCAAGTACCTGGAGGGGAGCCACACACCCACAGAGCACAACCAGCAGCACCAAGCCAGCCGGAAAATTCTTGCCATCAGCACCAAAAGCAACAGGAGCCACATTGGGTCAGGGGGACACCCGCCGATGTTACAGATGCAACAATATTGGGCACCTGAGTGCCACTTGCCCCAACAAAAAGACTTCTCCACCAGTAGCTGGAGGACACACAGCCATTCTTCTGGTGTCTGGAGCAGTGGAGAAAAGAGCAGATAACCTGCAGAGTGTAACTGTGGGTGACCGGGTGACAGTGGGTTTGCGAGATTCTGGAGCCTCCTTTACCTTGGTGCGGCCTGAAGTGGTGGATACAGAGGACATCATCCCTGGAAGAACCATGGCTTTAAAAGGAATTGGAGGTGTGCGGCCTGCTGTGCCCATGGCTCGTGTGTACCTGGATTGGGGTACAGGCCAAGGTTTGCGGGAGGTGGGGGTCTCTGAGGACATCCCTGTTAATGTTCTGCTGGGGAATGATTTGGGCCGGATGCTCTGTCATTATGCTCCAGAGGACACTACCTGCACACCGGAAGGGCTAGGAGAGAGCCCTGTTCATTCTGAGGTACTGTGCGAGACTTTGGGAGACACTACAAAATGTGGTAACTGGTTTACCTGTGACTGAACCAGTAATGTTTGCCAAAAGTGAAGTGGGGGTGTATTGTGAAACGTGGTAACTGGGAGGGAGTGCTGGGGATTGATAAATGTTCACCTGTGACTGAACCAGTAATGTTTTCCAAAAGTGAAATGGGGTGTATTGTAAAATGTGGTGACAATGCATTGCCAATGCCAAAACCTAGTGGAGATGGGCTAGGGGGAGGGGTTGGTGTGCCCCTGGTGACATTTAAGGATGAGGGAGCAGCAGTGAGTGATATGTCCCAATCCTGTGAGCCTAAGGAGGAGGAGGAGGGAAGGAGTGATAGCCCTGTGTATGATGCCTGTAACATTGTTATGTCTAGAACTGAGGGAGAGGAAGGTGGAGATGCTAGTTCACCTGAGGGAAATGTGCTCCCTGATGCCCCAAGATGGGGGAGGGAAATGAGCGTGTCCGGGAAGCTCTGCGCAGTGCCCCTTCCCTTGAAGGGCTGAGACAACGTGCTGAACAGCCTGGTGCTGACACAGATGGGCATCGGGTATATTGGGAAAATGATATTATTACGCCTAGCGCTCCGGGTCCCCGCTCCTCCCCGGAGCGCTCACGGCATCTTTCTCCCTGCAGCGCCCCGGTCAGTCCCGCTGACCGGGAGCGCTGCACTGTCATGGCCGTTGGGGATGCGATTCGCACAGCGGGACGCGCCCGCTCGCGAATCGCATCCCAGGTCACTTACCCGTCCCGGTCCCCTGCTGTCATGTGCTGGCGCGCGCGGCTCCGCTCTCTAGGGCGCGCGCGCGCCAGCTCTCTGAGACTTAAAGGGCCAGTGCACCATTGATTGGTGCCTGGCCCAATTAGCTTAATTGGCTTCCACCTGCTCCAGACTATATCTGACCTCCTCCCATGCACTCCCTTGCCGGATCTTGTTGCCTTGTGCCAGTGAAAGCGTTTAGTGTGTCCAAAGCCTGTGTACCTGAACTTCTGCTATCCATCCTGACTACGAGCCTTGCCGCCTGCCCCCGACCTTCTGCTACGTCTGACCTTGCCTCTGCCTTGTCCTTCTGTCCCACGCCTTCTCAGCAGTCAGCGAGGTTGAGCCGTTGCTAGTGGATACGACCTGGTTGCTACTGCCACAGCAAGACCATCCCGCTTTGCGGCGGGCTCTGGTGAAAACCAGTAGCCTCTTAGAACCGGTCCACTAGCACGGTCCACGCCAATCCCTCGCTGACACAGCGGATCCACAACCCGTAAGCCGAATCGTGACAGTAGATCCGGCCATGGATCCCGCTGAGGTGCCGCTGCCAAGTCTCGCTGATCTTCCCACGGTGGTCGCTCAGCAATCGCAGCAGATTGCCCAACAAGGACAGCAGCTGTCGCAGTTGACCGCCATGTTACAGCAACTTCTGCCTCTGCTACAGCAGCAACCATCTCCTCCGCCAGCTCCTGCACCTCCTCCGCAGCGAGTGGCCGCTCCTAACCTACGCTTGTCCCTGCCGGACAAATTTGATGGGGACTCTAAACTCTGCCGTGGATTTTTGTCTCAGTGTTCCCTGCATATGGAGATGTTGTCGGACTTGTTTCCTACAGAACGGTCTAAAGTGGCGTTCGTAGTAAGCCTTCTTTCAGGAAAGGCCTTGTCTTGGGCCACACCGCTCTGGGACCGCAATGATCCTGCCACAGCCTCAGTCCAGTCCTTCTTCGCTGAAGTCCGAAGTGTCTTTGAGGAACCTGCCCGAGCCTCTTCTGCTGAGACTGCCTTGCTGAACCTGGTCCAGGGTAATTCTTCCGTTTGCGAGTACGCCATACAATTCCGTACTCTTGCTTCTGAACTATCCTGGAATAACGAGGCTCTCTGCGCGACCTTTAAAAAAGGCCTATCCAGTCGCATCAAGGATGTGCTGGCCGCACGAGAGATTCCTGCCAACCTCCAAGAACTCATTCATTTGGCTACCCGCATTGACATGCGTTTTTCTGAGCGACACCAAGAGCTCCGCCAGGAAAAAGACTTAGATCTCTGGGCACCTCTCCCACAGCATCCTTTGCAGTCTTCGCCTGGGCCTCCCGCCGAGGAGGCCATGCAAGTGGATCGGTCTCGCCTGACCCAGGAAGAGAGGAATCGCCGCAGAGAAGAAAATCTCTGTCTGTACTGTGCCAGTACTGAGCATTTCTTGGTGGATTGCCCTATCCGTCCTCCACGCCTGGGAAACGCACGCACGCACCCAGCTCACGTGGGTGTGGCATCTTTTGGTTCTAAGTCTTCTTCTCCACGTCTCACGGTGCCCGTGCGGATTTCTCCTACAGCCAACTCCTCCCTCTCAGCCGTGGCCTGCTTGGACTCTGGTGCCTCCGGGAATTTTATTTTGGAGTCCTTTGTTAATAAATTCAGCATCCCGGTGACCCGTCTCGTCAAGCCGCTCTACATCTCCGCGGTCAACGGAGCCAGATTGGACTGCACCGTGCGTTACCGCACAGAACCCCTCCTGATGTCTATCGGACCCCACCACGAAAGGATTGAGTTCTTCATTCTCCCCAACTGTACCTCTGAGGTCCTCCTTGGTCTGCCATGGCTCCGGCTTCATTCCCCCACCCTTGATTGGACCACCGGGGAGATCAAGAACTGGGACTCTGCCTGCCACAGGAAGTGCCTCTCCCCCCCTCCCAGTCCCATCAGGCAAGCCTCCGTGTCCCCTCATGGCTCCCGTCCTTGTGTCTCCCTGCCCCGTGCCAAACTTCACCCTCTGCCCTCCCTCCCCATTCCAACTCCTGCTGTACTGCCTCCCGTTGAAGAAGCCCTCCATTCTTTCCCGGTGTCCTCATCCCAGGGGAGGCAGTTACCGGACAAAAAAAAGGGGAGACCTAAGGGGGGGGGGTACTGTTACGCCTAGCGCTCCGGGTCCCCGCTCCTCCCCGGAGCGCTCACGGCATCTTTCTCCCTGCAGCGCCCCGGTCAGTCCCGCTGACCGGGAGCGCTGCACTGTCATGGCCGTTGGGGATGCGATTCGCACAGCGGGACGCGCCCGCTCGCGAATCGCATCCCAGGTCACTTACCCGTCCCGGTCCCCTGCTGTCTAGGGCGCGCGCGCGCCAGCTCTCTGAGACTTAAAGGGCCAGTGCACCATTGATTGGTGCCTGGCCCAATTAGCTTAATTGGCTTCCACCTGCTCCAGACTATATCTGACCTCCTCCCATGCACTCCCTTGCCGGATCTTTTTTGCCTTGTGCCAGTGAAAGCGTTTAGTGTGTCCAAAGCCTGTGTACCTGAACTTCTGCTATCCATCCTGACTACGAACCTTGCCGCCTGCCCCCGACCTTCTGCTACGTCTGACCTTGCCTCTGCCTTGTCCTTCTGTCCCACGCCTTCTCAGCAGTCAGCGAGGTTGAGCCGTTGCTAGTGGATACGACCTGGTTGCTACTGCCGCAGCAAGACCATCCCGCTTTGCGGCGGGCTCTGGTGAAAACCAGTAGCCTCTTAGAACCGGTCCACTAGCACGGTCCACGCCAATCCCTCGCTGACACAGCGGATCCACAACCCGTAAGCCGAATCGTGACAGATATCTTGTACTGGGAGTCCCTTTCCAAAGGCATGCTAGGGGCCCAGGAGAGAGAGAGGCTGTTAGTGGTTCCTAGGCAGTACAGGAAAGAGCTGCTGAGGTTGGCCCATGAGGCCCCCTGGCAGGACATTTGGGAGTGGCCTATGCGGTCATAGAGAAGGAATGTCTAGCTGTGGTCTGGGCTTTGCAAAAATTACAGCCATACCTGTATGGCAGGGATTTTACTGTCATGACTAATCACAACCCTCTACATTGGTTGGACAGAGTGTCCGGTAACAATGGCACCTTGAAACAAATGCTAAAAACATTTGTAGAATCGGAGGGCAGAGACTGGGAAAAGTATTTACCCCATCTGTTGTTTGCTTACAGGGAGGTCCCCCAAGAGTCTACAGGTTACTCGCCCCTTGGAGTTATTATATGGTCACAAAGTGCGGGGATCCGGAGATTTATTTAGGGAAGAATGGGAAGGGGGGCTACCTGCCCCTGAGACTTCTGTGGTGGAGTATGTTCTGAGATTCAGGGACAGGATTCAGACATTGACTGGGCTGGTACATGACAACCTCATAGCAGCACAGTCCAGGCAGAAGTACTGGTATGATCACAATGCAAGGGACCGGGTCTATGAAGTGGGACAGAAGGTAATGGTTCTAAACCCCAACTGGCAGAATAAGTTGCAGGCTGCCTGGGAGGGTCCCTTCCCCCTTTTGCAGTGCTTAGAACCCACCACATATGTAGTTGCCCTTGATGAGAAAGGTCAGAGGCAGAGACAGTACCACATTAATATGACATACTATGACCCTGAGAAGGTGGTACTCAGTGTATGCAGTGCACCAGAGGAAGGGCTGGGTAGTGATCCCCTACTGGACCTAGTGGAGGAAGCTAAGGGATCCCTTCAGGATGTGGAGATCAATCCACAGCTCTTAGCTGCAAAGAAAAGGCAGCTAAATGAGGAAATAGGCCCCTTCAGTACCATATTTACCTGGGAATGCAGGGCCTGTGATGTCAAGAAAAGAAATAGATGGTTAAGGGAGACAGATCTATCAGCCTGGATAGGCCAGATCTCTCTGTCTCCATCTTAAGGGGGAAGTGTCAGGCCCAAGGCCTGATTATGGAAACATGCATGTGTTTTATAATTGTATCTGTGTATAAACTAAGACCTGGGGGTGAGGGTCATTCAGACTGTGTGTTTGTGTATTGCATTCTATTGGGGGTCTGGCTGTTTGGTATCTCCTTTGAAGTCATGCACCCTGGTCACCTTATATAATCAAACAGATAAGGGGTCAGGAAGAGAAATGCCCCACCTGGTGGGATCAGAGGGGAGGGGGGGAATGGAGTTTCCCTCCAAAGAAGCAGAGATAAGATAAAAAATGCTGGGCTCAACTGTTGTTCAAGGCTGTGCCAAAAAGCTGACAAGAGCTGGACTCTCACTGACAAGGACGGCTATACCATCATGCTGTAAGAACTTCATCTTTTGTTTTCTGAACTTGCCTTGCTAAACTCTTTCATATTTTTGTAACTGTATGTCATTTGTTTATTTTTATATATATATATATATATATATAGCACTGTGATACCTTTTATCAGATTAAATGTTTAATTAATCAGCTCTGGTCTTTGATCTCTAAATATATGAGCTCACCTTTCTGAAGGAAACTCTGGTGAAAACACGTTTATCTAAGGGTTAATTTGGTGACTTGCTGGGACTAGTAGTGGATACCCAGAGGTCTGGTGGCCTTAACCCTTGCACCATAACACTCTTTCTAGCATCTTAGCTGGACCGATAGGGTGTGATTGTGATACCTGTATACCCGTATTCCACAAGGGGCGGGTATACAGGCTCTAAAAGACTTCCTACAACTTACTGAAAAATCGCAAGGGTGTATTTCATTTGTAACAGAAGAGGTCACCATTATTCTTAATAACAATTTTTTCCAACATAAAGGGCAGTGGTTTAAACAGCTGTATGGAACAGCGATGGGGACACCCATCTCCTGCCTATACGCAAACATTTTTCTAACCATGTTTGAACAGTACTACATTTTCTCTCCTCTTAACCCCTTCATTAGCCATATTAAATTAATGTTTCGTTATGTTGATGACATATTCTTGATATGGGATGAGATGAGTCTGAAACCCACTTTCAGGAGTTTGCCTCATATTTGAACGATATTAACAACACGAATATGGCCTTTACCTCCGCTTTTGGGGGTTCACAGTTGGAATTTTTAGATGTGTTCATCCAAAATGAAAATAATCATATTATTACCTCAGGATTCAGAAAAAATACCTCAAAAAACGCCCTTCTCCACTATCAATCGTCTCACCCTATCCAACTAAAAGACAGCATTCCATATAGCCAGATGGCTCATATTAAAAGAATAAACAACGATCCCAAATTATAGGCTAAACAGTTAGAAGAACTAAGTGAAAGATTCCTAATGCGATAATATCCTCTCAGTGTAGTCAATGAAGCAAAAAAAAACCGCATTCATTCAGTTTTTCGTGATTCTCTGTTGGATGCATCACACAAAAAAAAAAAAAAACAGGAAAGAAAAAATGACAAAAAGGTTTTGTTTCCCTTTCTCCAATACTCCCATGAATAACACTATTTACAAAATAATTAATAAGTATTGGTACATTTTCAAAGAGATCCAGATCTAAAAGAGTTCACAGTTGAAAAACCCATTATTACGTACAAACGCAATAAAACTATAGGTGATTTCTTTAAAAAAAAAAAAAATTCAACATGAAACAAAAAGAACATGGCTCACCGATACTCGACCAATTGGAACGTTCCAATGTGGGAACTGTTCTTTTTGTAATTTATGTAAAAAAGGCAAAAACATTAATTTAGGTGGCCACATTATACAAATTAAACAGGTCATTACATGCCGCTTTAAATAAATTGTATAATGCCTTACCTGTCAATGTGGGAAATTCTATATAGACAAAATGATCCGCCCTCTTTTTCACCGAATTTGCGAGCATGTACGCTCCCTACGGACAGGTAAGGGAGTGCCACGATTCATTTCGCATATGGCAGAAATTCACAATTCAGACCCTAACCAGTTTAAATTTTCAGCAATTGAGAGGGTATAACATTGTTATAGAGGCAAGAATATGAATGATACATTATTAATGAAGGAGGCACGGTGGATTATGCGGTTAGATGCCACCGGTCCCATCAGCTTAAATGACAAAAATGAATTAAGTATCCTATTATAATCTTGCCTCATATATATTGCTCACTGAAAAGAGATAAGATTTTAGTTTTGTATTACTGTTTTTTATTCACTTAGTTGCACGTTTTTTGTATTTGTTTGATATCACTATGGCAACTAGATGTTAAAAACAGGATCTGACGACAGACGCAGCTGGGGCCTGATGAAGCCCTGTGAGAGCGCGTTACGGACCGTGGCCCATTTGGTCTGTTTCTCCCCCACTCGTACATCTGAGCCTTCCCGTGTGCTTCACCCTGTTGTTCTATGGAATAAAGCCTTGACTCATTCAACTCCACTGGTGTCCTTGGGTGAGTTGCTCCAATTCATTTTGTTTTTTTTGATGTATTAAAAACTTTTGATATGTTGTACAATTTTTCACTTTGATAATATAGATGTGCTTATATATTAATTTGTTTCACTTATGTTTTTCATGTTTGTCTTCATTTATTTTTGATATTTCCTGAATTTTGCTTTTTTATTATTTATTATATTTCCTTATATTTTTCACGTGTATATGTATTTATTCACTTTGGTCCACTCATAGGGTATCATCTAGTACAGTCACTAATAATATTAATATATTTTTCATCTTTTTTTAATCTATTATATATTTTTCTATACACTCAATTTTCCCCATATATATATATATATATATATGTATATATATATCTCCACTTTTGTTTATTATACACTCATATACTGTTATATTGTGCCATTTCAACATTATATATAATAGCCCCCCCCCCATTCTATATCGATATATGTAGCATATTCATTCATATATTTATTTATCTATATTTATTTATTTTTATGCTATCTGTGTTGCCCTGTGCATTATGCTGCCTCATGTGTGTTGTTGTGGGACTGTCACGATTCGGCTGGCTGGAGGTGGATCCTCTGTGCCAGAGAGGGATTGGCGTGGACCGTGCTGGTGGACCGGTTCTAAGTTGCTACTGGTATTCACCAGAGCCCGCCGCAAAGCGGGATGGTCTTGCTGCGGCGGTAGCAACCAGGTCGTATCCACCAGCAACGGCTCAACCTCTCTGACTGCTGAAGATAGGCGCGGTACAAGGGAGTAGACAAGAGCAAGGTCGGACGTAGCAGAAGGTCGGGGCAGGCAGCAAGGATCGTAGTCAGGGGCAACGGCAGGAGGTCTGGAACACAGGCTAGGAACACACAAGGAAACGCTTTCACTGGCACAATGGCAACAAGATCCGGCGAGGGAGTGCAGGGGAAGTGAGGTATAAATAGGGAGTGCACAGGTGAACACACTAATTAAGCCAACTGCGCCAATCAGTGGCGCAGTGGCCCTTTAAATTGCAGAGACCCGGCGCGCACGCGCCCTGAGGAGCGGGGCCGCGCGCGCCTGGACGAGACCGACAGAGAGCGAGTCAGGTACGGGAGCCGGGATGCGCATCGCGAGCGGGCGCCTCCCGCATCGCGAATCGCATCCCGGCTGGGAGAGGTATCGCAGCGCACCCGGTCAGCAGGTCTGACCGGGGAGCTGCAATTGCGAGGAAGTAGCGAGCGCTCCGGGGAGGAGCGGGGACCCGGAGCGCTCGGCGTAACAGTACCCCCCCCCCCCTTGGGTCTCCCCCTCTTCTTGGAGCCTGAGAACCTGAGGACAAGACTTTTGTCTAGGATGTTGTCCTCAGGTTCCCAGGATCTCTCTTCTGGACCACAGCCTTCCCAATCCACCAAGAAAAATTTTTTTCCTCTGACCGTCTTGGAGGCCAGAATCTCCTTCACGGAGAAGACGTCAGAAGAACCGGAAACAGGAGTGGGAGAAACAAGTTTGGGAGAGAAGCGGTTAATGATGAGTGGTTTAAGGAGAGAGACATGGAAGGCATTGGGAATACGAAGAGAAGGAGGAAGAAGGAGTTTGTAAGAGACAGGATTAATCTGGCACAAGACTTTGAAAGGACCAAGATAGCGTGGTCCCAGTTTGTAACTGGGGACACGAAAGCGGACATATTTAGCGGAGAGCCATACCTTGTCTCCGGGAGCAAAAATGGGGGGGGGGGGGGGTTCTTCTTTTCTTATCGGCAAACCTTTTCATGCGGGATGAAGCCTGTAAAAGAGAATTTTGGGTCTCTTTCCATATGGTGGAAAGATCACGAGTCACTTCATCCACAGCGGGCAAACCAGAGGGCAAGGGAGTAGGGAGGGGGGGAAGAGGGTGACGGCCGTACACCACGAAAAATGGGGACTTAGCAGAAGATTCTGAGACTCTGAAGTTGTATGAGAATTCGGCCCATGGTAGAAGATCTGCCCAGTCATCCTGGCGGGAGGAAACAAAATGCCATAAATAGTCACCCAGGACCTGGTTAATTCTTTCTACTTGCCCATTGGATTGGGGATGATAAGAAGAAGAGAAGTTTAATTTAATCTTGAGCTGTTTACAGAGGGCCCTCCAGAATTTAGACACGAATTGGACGCCTCTATCCGAGACGATCTGCGTGGGCAAACCGTGAAGACGAAAAATGTGTACAAAAAATTGTTTTGCCAACTGAGGCGCTGAAGGAAGACCAGGAAGAGGAATAAAATGTGCCATCTTGGAAAATCGATCAACGACCACCCAAACAACAGTGTTGCCACGGGATGGGGGTAAGTCTGTAATAAAGTCCATACCAATCAGTGACCAAGGCTGTTCGGGGACAGGCAGAGGATGAAGGAGACCAGCAGGCTTCTGGCGAGGAGTCTTATTCCCGGGCACAGACAGTACAGGCCCGCACAAAATCAACAACATCCGTCTCCAGAGTCGGCCACCAATAGAAACGAGAGATGAGTTGCAAGGATTTTTTGATGCCCGCATGGCCTGCGAGGTGGGAGGAGTGTCCCCATTTGAGAATCCCGAGACGTTGGCGTGGAGAAACGAAGGTCTTCCCTGGAGGAGTTTGCCTGATGGAGGCTGGAGAAGTGGAGATCAGACAGTCAGGAGGAATGATGTGTTGCGGAGAGACCTCTACTTCCGAGGCATCCGAGGAACGAGAGAGGGCATCGGCCCTAATGTTCTTGTCGGCAGGGCGAAAATGAATTTCAAAGTTAAAACGGGCAAAGAACAACGACCACCTGGCCTGGCGAGGGTTCAGCCGTTGGGCAGACTGGAGATAGGAGAGATTCTTGTGATCGGTGTATATGATAACTGGAAATTTTGATCACTCCAGCAGATGCCTCCATTCCTCAAGCGCCAATTTAATGGCCAGTAGTTCTCGATCCCCGATGGAGTAATTTCTCTATGCCGGAGAGAAGGTCCTAGAAAAAAAACCACAAGTAATAGCATGCCCGGAAGAATTTTTTTGTAGAAGGACAGCTCCAGCTCCCACTGAGGAGGCATCTACCTCCAATAGGAAGGGTTTATATGGGTCAGGTCTGGAGAGCACGGGAGCAGAAGAAAAGGCAGACTTGAGACGTTTAAATGCGTCTTCCGCTTGGGGAGACCAGGACTTGGGATTGGCATTTTTCTTGGTTAAAGCCACGATAGGAGCCACAATAGTGGAAAAGTGTGGAATAAATTGTCTGTAATAATTGGCGAACCCCAAAAAACGTTGGATAGCACGGAGTCCGGAGGGGCGTGGCCAATCTAAGACGGCAGAGAGTTTATCTGGGTCCATTTGTAATCCCTGGCCAGAGACCAAGTATCCTAGGAAAGGAAGAGATTGACATTCAAACAGACATTTCTCCATTTTGGCATAAAGTTGATTGTCTCGAAGTCTCTGAAGAACCATGCGGACATGCTGGCGGTGTTCTTCTAAGTTGGCAGAAAAAATCAGAATATCGTCCAGATAAACCACAACACAGGAATATAAGAGATCACGAAAAATTTCATTAACAAAGTCTTGGAAGACGGCAGGGGCGTTGCACAGGCCAAAGGGCATGACCAGATACTCAAAGTGTCCATCTCTGGTGTTAAATGCAGTCTTCCATTCGTCCCCCTCCCTGATGCGGATGAGATTATAAGCACCTCTTAAGTCCAGTTTGGTAAAGATGTGGGCACCTTGAAGGCGATCAAAGAGTTCTGAGATAAGGGGTAGGGGGTAGCGGTTCTTTACCGTGATTTTATTAAGTCCGCGGTAATCAATGCAAGGACGTAGGGAGCCATCTTTTTTGGACACAAAAAAAAATCCAGCTCCGGCAGGAGAGGAGGATTTGCGGATAAACCCCTTTTTTAAATTTTCCTGGATGTATTCAGACATAGCAAGAGTCTCTGGAGCAGACAGAGGATAAATTCTGCCCCGGGGTGGAGTAGTACCCAGGAGGAGGTCAATAGGACAGTCATAAGGCCTGTGAGGAGGTAAAGTCTCAGCTTGCTTTTTGCAAAACACGTCAGCATAGTCCATATAAGCCTTAGGAAAACCGGTTACAGGGGGAACCACAGGGTCACGGCAGAGAGTACTGGGAACCGGTTTAAGACAGTCCTTGAAACAAGAAGTACCCCAGCTCTTGATTTCTCCTGTGGACCAATCAAGAGTTGGGTAATGGCGTTGAAGCCACGGTAATCCAAGAAGAATTTCGGAAGTGCAGTTGGAGAGGACCAAAAACTCAATTTTTTCGTGATGAGGTCCGATGCACATTAGGAGAGGTTCCGTGCGGTAACGCACGGTACAGTCCAATCTTTCATTGTTAACACAATTGATGTAGAGGGGTCTGGCGAGACTGGTCACCGGGATGTTGAACCTGTTGATGAGAGAGGCCAAAATAAAATTTCCTGCAGATCCGGAATCCAAGAAGGCCATAGTAGAGAAGTAGAAGGTAGAGGAAGATATCCGCACAGGCACAGTAAGGCGTGGAGAAGCCGAGTTGACATCAAGAACTGTCTCACCTTTGTGCGGAGTCAGCGTACGTCTTTCCAGGCGGGGAGGACGGATAGGACAATCCTTCAGGAAGTGTTCGGTACCGACACAGTACAGGCACAGATTCTCCATGCGGCGTCGTGACCTCTCTTGAGGTGTCAAGCGAGACCGGTCAACTTGCATAGCCTCCACGGCGGGAGGCACAGGAACGGATTGCAGAGGACCAGAGGAGAGAGGAGCCGGGGAGAAAAAACGCCTCGTGCGAACAAAGTCCATATCCTGGCGGAGCTCCTGACGCCTTTCGGAAAAACGCATGTCAATGCGGGTGGCCAGATGAATAATCCTGCTCTGACTGAGTCTAGCTGAAGCTGGGTCTGTATTCTAAAGTGTGGTATTATTAAGTGTTACATTTGAGAAGTTTTATAAGCAGAAGTTTAGAAAGCAGGAGTTGTAAGCAGGACCCACTGTAACTGTAAGTATTACACTCCCTTGATAAAAGTAGTTTTTCTTAATAGTTAATAACAGCTGTTTGTCACCAAGGATATGGACAGCAGGATTGGAGGTTTTCTTCAGTGCACATTGTGCCACATGTATACATCTCTGGAGCAGCAGCTTCAGGGTGCATACCGCTGTGACAAATGTGAGCATGTTGCCCACCTGGAAGCTCGTATTAGAGATCTAGAGGAGCAAAATGCAACATTGAGGGCGATTGACAATCTTACAGAGCAAGCAGTTAGTGGGGTAGAAATGGAGGTTGGAGAAACTAGCCAGGAGGCCCAAGTAGGGAGCTGGGTTAATGTAGTTAGAGGGACTGGAAAGGGGGCAAGGAAAAGGAAGGTCACTTCTGCTTCTGATCTCCCAAGTAAAATTGCCAAGTTGGGCGATGATGCGAGGGCCTCAGTATCAGAGATGGCAACCCTAGTGGATACTGGTCTCCCTAACAGCCGGGGGAACAGCTCAACTAGTAGTGTGGGGGATGGTAACGCAGGTAGGCCAAGACAGTTAGTTGTAGTAGGGGACTCTATAATCAGGAAGACGGATAGAATAATTTGTCGCCAAGACCACCTCAACCGAATGGTTTGCTGTCTCCCTGGTGCCAGGGTTCGGCATGTGGTGGAAAGGGTGGACAAATTACTAGGGGGGGCTGGGGATGACCCAGCTGTCGTGGTCCATGTGGGAACCAACGACAGAATACATGGTAGGTGGAGGTCCTTGAAGAATAATTACAAGGAACTAGGTGCCAAGCTGAAGGGAAGGACCTCTAAGGTTGTGTTCTCTGGAATACTTCCTGTGCCATGCGCATCGCAGGAAAGACAGCGGGAGCTTAGGGAGTTAAATGCATGGCTTAAGTCGTGGTGTGAGGGGGAAGGGTTTGGGTTTTTAGAGCACTGGGCTGACTTTTCATTGGGGTACAAACTCTATTCTACGGATAATTTGCACCTGAATGGAAGGGGGTCTGCTGTGCTGGGGGAGAGAATCCTGGAAGGGGTGGCTGAGTATTTAAACTAGGTGAGTGGGGGGAGGATAATAAAGCAAAGAAAGCAGACAGTGGGATGGATAGGTTAGAGAGGGGTCAGGACATAATGGCGGGTGGAGAGGAGTCCTGTGGGGCGAGGTTAAGAACAGTGGATAAGGAGATTCATGCGTTACAAACCAGCTGTAAAAATAAATGTAGCCCGAAAAATTGTAATCCCAATAATTCAAAAAATTCCATTAGCCCCAATAACTCAATAACTACAATAAGCCCCATTAACTCAAAAAATACCATTAGCCCCAATAACTTAAATAACAACGTTAGACGCAATAACGCAAAAAAATCCCATTAGCCCCAATAACTTAAATAATAACGTTAGACCCAATAACTCAAAAAATCCCATTAGCCCCAATAACTTAAATAGTACAATTAGCCCTTATAACTCAAAAAATGACATTAACCCCAATAACTCTGAAAATCCCATTAGTGAGACTATATGTGTAAAACTTAATGGAAATGTAAAGTGTATGTTCACAAATGCCAGAAGCCTAGCAAATAAAATGGGGGAGCTTGAGGCCTTGATACTGGAGGAACATATTGATATAGTTGGGGTCACTGAGACATGGCTGGACTCCTCGCATGACTGGGCTGTTAATCTGCAGGGGTTTACATTGTTTCGCAAGGATAGAATGAACAGAAAAGGTGGTGGAGTCTGTCTGTATGTAAGAAGTGGTATGAAAGTCAATGTGAACGATGCCATAGTGTGTGATGATTCTGAGGAGGTGGAATCACTGTGGGTAGAATTACAAAAGGAGGGAAATACTGAAAAAATAATATTTGGTGTAATTTACAGACCCCCTAATATCACTGAAGAGATAGAAGGTCGGCTGTATAAACAAATAGAGAGGGCCGCCCGGGCAGGTACAGTGGTAATAATGGGAGATTTTAACTATCCAGATATAGATTGGGGCCGGGGGTTGGCTAAAACTACAAAGGGGAGAAAATTCCTAAATTTATTGCAGGATAATTTTATGGGCCAGTTTGTGGAGGACCCAACAAGAAGTGATGCCTTGTTGGATCTGATCATTTCCAACAACGCAGAGCTGGTTGGTAATGTAACTGTGCGGGAAAACCTTGGTAATAGCGACCACAATATAGTTACTTTTGACTTAAAATGTAGAAAACAAAGACAGACAGGGAAAGCAAAAACATATAACTTTAAAAAGGCAAATTTCCCTGGGCTGAGGGCTGCACTACAGGACATAGACTGGGGGGAGGTGTTCTCAAATACTGATACAGAAGGTAAATGGGACATCTTTAAATCAACTCTAAATAACTATACAGCTAAATATATACCAATGGGGAACAAATATAAACGATTAAAACTAAATCCTACATGGCTGACAAATGAGGTTAAAAGAGCAATAAACAACAAAAAAATAGCCTTCAAAAAATACAAATCTGATGGGTCAGCTATAACATTTAAACAGTACAAGGAGCTTAATAAAATCTGTAAAAATGTAATAAAAACAGCAAAAATTCAAAATGAGAGACAGGTGGCCGAAGAAAGCAAAACTAATCCTAAATATTTTTTTAGATATATAAATACAAAAAAACCAAGGACAGAGCATGTAGGACCCCTTAATAATGATAATGGGGAGGTTGTCACGGGCGATCAAGAGAAGGCGGAGCTACTGAATGGGTTCTTTAGTTCTGTATATACTATGGAAGAAGGAGCTGACATTGGTCAGGTCAGTGCTGGTAACACATCATATAATGTATTGAACTGGCTTAATGTAGAGATGGTACAAGGTAAGTTAAGTAAAGTAAATGTAAGCAAATCTCCAGGGCCGGATGGACTACACCCAAGAGTTCTTAGAGAGGTAAGTTCAGTAATATCTGTACCCTTGTTCATGATATTTAGAGATTCTCTGGTGTCTGGTATTGTGCCAAGGGACTGGCGCAAGGCTAATGTGGTACCAATCTTCAAGAAGGGCTCTAGGTCTTCGCCAGGCAATTATAGACCGGTAAGTCTAACGTGCATTGTGGGTAAATTGTTTGAAGGACTTATAAGGGATTACATACAGGAATACATAGGGGATAATAGTATTATAAGTGATAGCCAGCATGGGTTTACTAAGGATAGAAGTTGTCAAACCAATCTAATTTGCTTTTATGAAGAGGTGAGTAGAAGCCTTGACAGAGGAATGGCTGTGGATATAGTGTTTCTGGATTTTGCCAAAGCATTTGATACTGTCCCTCACAGACATCTGACAGGTAAGTTAAGGTCCTTGGGCTTGGAAACTTTAGTTTGTAACTGGATTGAACACTGGCTCATGGATCGTACCCAGAGAGTGGTGGTCAATGATTCGTACTCTGATTGGTCCCCGGTTATTAGTGGTGTACCCCAAGGTTCAGTACTGGGCCCGCTGCTGTTTAATTTATTTATCAATGATATAGAGGATGGTATTAACAGCTCTGTTTCTATCTTTGCAGATGACACCAAGCTTTGTAGCACAGTACAGTCTATAGAGGATGTGCATAAGTTACAAGATGACTTGGATAGACTAAGTGTCTGGGCATCCACTTGGCAAATGAGGTTCAATGTGGATAAATGTAAAGTTATGCATCTGGGTACTAATAACCTGCATGCGTCGTATGTCTTAGGGGGGATTAAACTGGCAGAGTCACTTGTAGAGAAGGATCTGGGTGTACTTGTAGATCACAGACTACAAAATAGCATGCAATGTCAGGCTGCTGCTTCCAAAGCCGGCAGGATATTGTCATGTATAAAAAGAGGCATGGACTCGAGGGGCAGGGACATAATACTCCCCCTTTATAAAGCATTGGTACGGCCTCACCTGGAATATGCTGTTCAGTTTTGGTCGCCTGTTCATAAAAGGGACACTGCGGAGTTGGAAAGGGTGCAGAGACGCGCGACTAAACTAATATGGGGCATGGAACATCTTAGCTATGAGGAGCGATTAAAGGAGTTACAATTGTTTAGTCTTGAGAAGAGACGTTTAAGGGGGGATATGATAAACGTATATAAGTATATAAATGGCCCATACAAAAAATATGGAGAAAAACTGTTCCAGGTTAAACCCCCCCAAAGGACGAGGGGGCACTCCCTCCGTCTGGAGAAGAAAAGGTTTAGTCTAAAGGGGCGGCACGCCTTCTTTACCGTGAGGACTGCGAATTTATGGAACGGTCTACCTCAGGAACTGGTCACAGCAGGAACAATTAACAGCTTTAAAGCAGGGTTAGATACATTCCTGGAACAAAATAACATTAATGCTTATGCAGAATTATAAAACTACATCCCTTTCCCTTATCCCCTTACATCCTTCCCTTCAATCCCCTGGTTGGACTTGATGGACGTATGTCTTTTTTCAACCATACTAACCATGTAACTATGTAAGTTCATGCAGGTTAGCAGGAATTTCTCGTGCGGCCAGAACATCTTTAATGTTGCTGGAGAGGCCCTTTTTAAAGGTCGCGCAGAGGGCCTCATTATTCCAGGATAATTCGGAGGCAAGAGTACGGAATTGGATGGCGTACTCGCCAACAGAAGAATTACCCTGGACCAGGTTCAGCAGGGCAGTCTCAGCAGAAGAGGCTCGGGCAGGTTCCTCAAAGACACTTCGAATCTCCGTGAAGAAGGAGTGTACAGAGGCAGTGACGGGGTCATTGCGGTCCCAGAGCGGTGTGGCCCATGACAGAGCTTTCCCAGACAGAAGGCTGACTACGAAAGCCACCTTAGATCTTTCAGTAGGAAACTGGTCCGACATCATCTCCAAGTGCAGGGAACATTGCGAAAGAAAGCCACGGCAAAACTTAGAGTCCCCATCAAATTTATCCGGCAAGGATAATCGTAGGCCGGAAGCGGCCACTCGCTGCGGAGGAGGTGCAGGAGCTGGCAGAGGAGATGATTGCTGAAGCTGTGGTAGTAGCTGCTGTAGCATCACGGTCAGTTGAGACAGCTGGTGGCCTTGTTGCGCTATCTGTTGCGACTGCTGGGCGACCACCGTGGTGAGGTCGGCGACAACTGGCAGTGGGACTTCAGCGGGATCCATGGCCGGATCTACTGTCACGATTCGGCTGGCTGGAGGTGGATCCTCTGTGCCAGAGAGGGATTGGCGTGGACCGTGCTGGTGGACCGGTTCTAAGTTGCTACTGGTATTCACCAGAGCCCGCCGCAAAGCGGGATGGTCTTGCAGCGGCGGTAGCAACCAGGTCGTATCCACCAGCAACGGCTCAACCTCTCTGACTGCTGAAGATAGGCGCGGTACAAGGGAGTAGACAAGAGCAAGGTCGGACGTAGCAGAAGGTCGGGGCAGGCAGCAAGGATCGTAGTCAGGGGCAACGGCAGGAGGTCTGGAACACAGGCTAGGAACACACAAGGAAACGCTTTCACTGGCACAATGGCAACAAGATCCGGCGAGGGAGTGCAGGGGAAGTGAGGTATAAATAGGGAGTGCACAGGTGAACACACTAATTAAGCCAACTGCGCCAATCAGTGGCGCAGTGGCCCTTTAACCCCTTAAGGACACAGCCCATTTTCACCTCTAGGACGCAGCCCTTTTTTGCACATCTGACCACTGTCACTTTAAACATTAATAACTCTGGAATGCTTTTACTTATCAATCTGATTCCGAGATTGTTTTTTCGTGACATATTCTACTTTAACATAGTGGTAAATTTTTGTGGTAACTTGCATCCTTTCTTGGTGAAAAATCCCAAAATTTGATGAAAAAATTGAAAATTTTGCATTTTTCTAACTTTGAAGCTCTCTGTTTGTAAGGAAAATGGATATTCCAAATATTATTTTTTTTGGATTCACATATACAATATGTCTACTTTATATTTTCATCATAAAATTGACATGTTTTTACTTTTGGAAGACACCAGAGGGCTTCAAAGTTCAGCAGCAATTTTACAATTTTTCACAAAATTTTCAAACTCGCTATTTTTCATGGACCAGTTCAGGTTTGAAGTGGATTTGAAGGGTCTTCATATTAGAAATACCCCATAAATGACCCCATTACAAAAACTGCACCCCCCAAAGTATTCAAAATGACATTCAGTATGTGTTTTAACCCTTTAGGTGTTTCACAGTAAAAGCAGCAAAGTGAAGGAGAAAATTCAAAATCTTCATTTTTTACACTTGCATGTTCTTGTAGACCCAATTTTTGAATTTTTACAAGGGGTAAAAGGATAAAATTTATACTTGAATTTGTAGCCCAATTTCTCTCGAGTAAGCACATACCTCATATGTCTATGTAAATTGTTCGGCGGGCGCAGTAGAGGGCTCAGAAGGGAAGGAGCGTCAAGGGGATTTTGGAGAGTACGTTTTTCTGAAATGGTTTTTTGGGGGCATGTTGCATTTAGGAAGCCCCTATGGTGCCAAAACAGCAAATAAAAAAAACATGGCATACCATTTTGGAAACTAGACCCCTTGAGGAACGTAAAAAGGAATTAAGTGAGCCTTAATACCCCACAGGTGTTTCATGACTTTTGCATATGTAAAAAAAAAAAAAACATAATTTTCAATAAAATGTGTGTTTCCCCCCAAATTTCACATTTTTGCAAGGGTTAATAGCAGAAAATACCCCCCAAAATTTGTAACCCCATCTCTTCTGAGTATGGAGGTACCCCATAAGTTGACCTGAAGTGCATTACGGGCGAACTACAATGCTCAGAAGAGAAGGAGTCATATTTGGCTTTTTGAGAGCAAATTTTGCTCAGGGGGCATGTCGCATTTAGGAAGCCCCTATGGTGCCAGGACAGCAAAAAAAAACGACATGGCATACCATTTTGGAAACTAGTCTCCTTGAGGAACGTAACAAGGGATAAAGTGAACCTTAATACCCCACAGGTGTTTCACGACTTTTGCATATGTAAAAAAAATATTTTTTTTTTTAACAAAAATGCTTGGTTTAGCAAAAATTTAACATTTTTAAAAAAGGTAATAGCAGAAAATACCCCCCAACATTTGAAGCCCAATTTCTCCCGATTCAGAAGACACCCAATATGGGGATGAAAAGTGCTCTGCTGGCGCACTACAGGTCTCAGAAGAGAAGGAGTCACATTTGGCTTTTTGGAAGCAAATTTTGCTCTGGGGGCATGCCGCATTTAGGAAGCACCTATGGTGCCAGGACAGAAAAAAAAAAAAAAAAACACATGGCATACCATTTTGGAAACTAGACCCCTTGGGGAACGTAACAAGGGGTAAAGTGAACCTTAATACCCCACAGGTGTTTCACGACTTTTGCATATGTAAAAAAAAATTTTTTTTTTTACACTAAAATGCTTGTTTTCCCCCAAATTTTACATTTTTACAAGGGATAATAGCAGAAAATACCCCCCAAAATTTGTAACCCCATCTCTTCTGAGTATGGAAATACCCAATAAGTGGACGTGAAGTGCACTGGGGGCGAACTACAATGCTCAGAATAGAAGGAGCATCATTGAGCTTTTGGAGAGAGAATTTGGCCATGTGCATTTCCAAAGCCCCCCGTGGTGCCAGAACAGTGGACCCCCCCACATGTGACCCCATTTTTAAAACTACACCCCTCACGGAAGGTAATAAGGGGTGCAGGGAGAATTTACACCCCACTGGCATTTGACAGATCTTTGGAACAGTGGGCTGTGTAAATTAAAAATTTTATTTTTCATTTTCACAGACCCCTGTTTCAAAGATCTGTCAGACACCTGTGGGATGTAAATGCTCACTGTACCCCTTGTTACATTCCGTGAGGGGTGTAGTTTCCAAAATGGGGTCACATGTGGGTATTTATTGTTTTGCACTTATGTCAGAACCGCTGTAAAATCAGCCACCCCTGTGCAAATCACCAATTTAGACCTCAAATTTACATGGTGCACTCTCCCTTCTGAGCCTTGTTGTGCGTCCCCAGAACACTTTGCGCCCACATATGGGGTATCTCCGTCCTCAGGAGAAAATGCGTTACAAATTTTGGAGGCTTTTTTTCTTTTACCGCTTGTGAAATTTTAAAGTATGGGGCAACACCAGTATGTTAGTGTACAAAAATGTTTTTTTTTTACACTAACATGCTGGTGTAGACCCCAACTTTACCTTTTCATAAGGGGTAAAAGGAGAAAAAGCCCCCCAAAATTTGTTAGGCAATTTCTCCCGAGTACGGCGATACCCCATATGTGGCCCTAAACTGTTGCCTTGAAATACGCCAGGGCTCCAAAGTGAGAGCGCCATGCGCATTTGAGGCCCAAATTAGGGATTTGCATAGGGGTGGACATAGGGGTATTCTAAGCCAGTGATTCCCAAACAGGGTGCCTCCAGCTGTTGCTAAACTCCCAGCATGCTTGGACAGTCAATGGCTCTCCGGAAATGCTGGGAGTTTTTGTTTTGCAACAGCTGGAGGCTCCGTTTTGGAAACACTGCTGTAGGATACGTTTTTCATTTTTATTGGGGGGGGAAGGGGTGGTGGTGGGGGGGGGGGGGCAGTGTACGTGTGTATATGTAGTGTTTTACTCTTTATTTTGTGTTAGCGTAGTGTAGTGTTTTTAGGTTACATTCACACTGACGGCGGATTACACTGAGTCTCCCGCTAGGAGTTTGAGCTGCGGCTGCTGCAGCTCAAACCTGAAGCAGGGAATTCACTGTAATCCGCCGCCAGTGTGAATGTAACCTGTACATTCACATGGGAGGGGGGGGCAAAACTACAACTCCCAGCATGCACTGACAGAACGTGCATGCTGGGAGTTGTAGTTTTGCAACAGCTGGAGGCACACTGGTTGGAAAATACTGAGTTAGGTAATAGAACCTATTACCTAACTCGGTATTTCCCAACCAGTGTGCCTCCAGCTGTTGCAGAACTACAACTCTCAGCATGTACTGATTGCCAAAGAGAATGCTGGGAGATGTAGTTATGCAACAGCTGGATGCACGCAAGTACAACTCCCAGCATGCCGAGACAGCCATTTGCTGTTCCTGAATGCTGGGAGTTGTAGTTTTGCAAGATTTAGAGGGGTTCAGGCTGGAGATCACTGACAGTGGTCTCTAAACTGTGGCCCTCCAGATGTTGCAAAACTACAAATCTCAGCATGCTAAGACAGCAAACTGCTGTCTGAGCATGCTGGGAGTTGTAGTTTTGTAATATCTGGAGGGCTACAGTTTAGAGACCACTGTCAGTGATCTCTAGCCTGAACCCCTCTAAATCTTGCAAAACTACAACTCCCAGCATGCCAACACAGCAAACAGCTGTCAAGGCATGGTGGGAGTTGTAGTTTTGCAACATCTGGAGGGCGACAGTTTAGAGACCACTCTCTAAACTGTCGCCCTGCAGATGTTGCTAGGCAACAGACTCTGCACACGCGGCGTCATACTTACCTCCACCGCCGCCGTGATCACAGCCGCCGCCGCCGGGTAAGTGATCGCCGCCGCCGCCGCTACTACACGGTTCCCCCCGCTGTGCCCGGACACCGATGGGCGGGCATAGCGCGGGGAACCGAACTTTAACCCCCCCGCCCCCAGTCTGCTATTGGTCGGCCGCTCCGCCGATCAATAGCAGGGATAGGAGGGGTGGCAACCCTGCCACCTCACTCCTATCTCTTCAAGGGGGATCGAGGGTGTCTTGGACACCCCCGATCCCCCTTATTTTATCGCGGCGCCGCGATTGATGGGCAGGGGGAGAGCGCTCCCCCTGCAAACACCATAGATGCCGTGATCAGACTGATCACGGCATCTATGGGGTTAATGCTGCCGGGACCGGCGCGATCGCGGCCCCGGCAGCTGCGGTGGGACTCCGGCTGTGATTGACAGCTGAGTCCCACCCGCGATCTCCTGCGCTGCCCGCGGCAGAGCAGGAGATCGCTTGGACGTATGCATACGTCCATTTGCGCTAACGTGTAATTCGCCTGGACGTATGCATACGTCCAATAGCGGGAAGGGGTTAAATTGCAGAGACCCGGCGCGCGCGCGCGCCCTAAGGAGCGGGGCCGCGCGCGCCGAGACAAGACCGACAGAGAGCGAGTCAGGTACGGGAGCCGGGATGCGCATCGCGAGCGGGCGCCTCCCGCATCGCGAATCGCATCCCGGCTGGGAGAGGTATCGCAGCGCACCCGGTCAGCAGGTCTGACCGGGGCGCTGCAATTGCGAGGAAGTAGCGAGCGCTCCGGGGAGGAGCGGGGACCCGGAGCGCTCGGCGTAACAGGGACATTATCTTCTTTCTTTTATAAATGATTCTCTTATTACCTTATGTGCCGCTGGCCCCCCTGCTTTTGATATCTACATGAATTAATATACAGTAGTCCCTCAAGTTACAATATTAATAGGTTCCAGGAAGACCATTGTATGTTGAGACCATAACTCTATGGAAACTTGGTAATTGGTTTTGAAGCCCCAAAATGTCATCTAAAAATAGGAAAAAGTGAGGATTAAAGAAAAATAAGTAGATAAGTAATAAGATAAACTGTTCACACAGAGGCATATTCACAGTGTAGGGTCCGTCCCAATGAGGCCACCTTATCGCGGTGGGACGGTCCAAGCTATTTGACTGCCGGCGGACACAAATTTGCGAGCTAAGTGCCTCACTATTTCATAGTTTCACATGTGCATCTATTACACCATAGCTGTATAGCTCTCCATGTTTTAACTGCATATTCATGTTGTACCTATATCTTTGTGCTGGCAGTGTGCTGCTGCATTCTTCTGTTGCTGTATATTTAGCCTAGTAGCGTGCACCTGTAGGCCAGGTCCATATAATAGTTTGGTATCAACAAAAGTGCTGGCTGACTTATTCTTTGTCTGTATTGCACATACGGGGGAGTGGCTACCTCCATGTTGGCCTTGCACCCCACCCACCTCTATCAGGTGTGTATATAAGGTGTCTTGGATGTTCCAGATCCTGCCATGCTTACTGAACTGTTCACACAGAGGCATATTCACAGTGTAGGGTCCGTCCCAATGAGGCCACCTTATCGCGGTGGGACGGTCCAAACTATTTGACCGCCGGCGGAGACAAATTTGCGAGCTAAGTGCCTCACTATTTCATAGTTTCACATGTGCATCTATTACACCATAGCTGTATAGCTCTCCATGTTTTAACTGCATATTCATGTTTCATCTATATCTTTGTGCTGGCAGTGTGCTGCTGCATTCTTCTGTTGCTGTATATATATATATATATATATATATATATATATATATATACCACAGTAGTGCACCCATATTCCTGTATTGTATTCTAATTGTTACACATCCACACCGTTTATCTGGTGTAGGATTCTATTGTGGCACTTGTAGTCCGCTGCAGGCATCCTCCATTGTATGCATTTTTATGCTGGGGATCGCCCTTAGCAACGGACTACAAGGGCAGGATCTGCTCCCCCAGTATAAATGCACAACCGCATTTGGGGTTGAGCACCTCCAGCCATTTGAGACCACTTTTTTTGTTGTTTGTTTAAATTTTATATTTGGAGGTGTGTAAACTCCAAAATGAATGCGCCTTGAATATCTACAAGGCAGCATTAAGTACCTCTTGAAAAAGGGAAACCGAAACGATCGTAGGGGTCGGTTGCAGAGTTCGTTATCCCACATGGGTAGGTTACATATTGATTCTCACTGAATACTTAGACATGTTGTCCCCAATATCATTGTATTTCATTATGCACTCTCAGACCTGGCTATATACCAGTTCTGGGTTATATTACTAGCTAATCCTGATACATTATTATGCAGCATTTGTATGGATAGCCCACAGTGGCTAAACTGTATTATTCCATAGATTGCTATATATAGGGTGTGGACAATTTCTATGTACTCATTTGTATGTATTATTCTTACTCTGCGCCAGATATTTTTGTGTTGGATTTCCATTGCAGTACTTCACTTTTTTGCATCTATATGTTTTTTATGTAAAACATTTTCAATAAAGATTTATACGTTTATACTTAAGGTGGTGTTATAACTCCAATTTCTCTGTATACAAGGCAGCATTAAGGTAGCACCTGTGAGGCCAGGCACCCATATTAGCCAACTCAGGTGGGGCTTGCAGCTTGCCTCCCTCCTCCCATTGCATGTGTGCTCAGTCACGCTGGAGGGTATCTGGGAGGAAGTTGTGAGTCAACCGAATGCTGCCGTAATTGCCCACTGGCCCCTGTTTTGCTTATCAAGCACAGGTAGGATTAGCGTTAGGTCTCGCACCAATTTGAGAAACCTTGGCGTTGGTGTGCGGGCTCTGGTGTGTCCTTCATATAAGGATAAACTGGCGAATGTTTCAATTTTAACATCAGTGGTGAGGGATAGCCAATGTATTGTTTACATCTACCACAGTAGTGCACCCATATTCCTGTATTGTATTCTAATTGTTACACATCCACACCGTTTATCTGGTGTAGGATTCTATTGTGGCACTTGTAGTCCGCTGCAGGCATCCTTCATTGTATGCATTTTTATGTTGGGGATCGCCCTTAGCAACGAACTACAAGGGCAGGATCTGCTCCCCCAGTATAAATGCACAACCGCATTTGGGGTTGAGCACCTCCAGCTTTTTGAGACCACGTTTTTTGTTGTTTGTTTGTTTATATATATATATATATATATATATATATATAAACAATGTCCTGGTACTGTATTGCATACTGTACCTTGTGTCGGGGGGGTACCCAAAGTCAGAGTTCCTAGATACCGTTGGGGTCCGCCTGCTGAGTAAGTCCCTCGTCGCCTGTTCGTTCTTTAATTTTGTGTGAAATATGTAAATAATTGATATAAATATAATTATCTGTATAGTGTCTGAAGGACCTTAGGTCACATGACTAGTGTTAATTCCTTTAGGGTATGCTTAAGGACCTTCCGAGGTCACATGGTATGGTCACATGTTAGACCATAATCCTTTGTGAGGAGAATTGACAGATGGTATGGACCAATGAGCTCAATGCCAGCCCCTGCCCATATAAGGGAGCTGCCTGCCAATCCTCACTCTCTTGGGTTCCGGACTAGCAGAGAGGAGAGATCCGTGCAACTTTCAAAGACAAGACCAGGCCGAAGCCTGACAATACAGCAACTTACCAAACTTTGAGTTACAATACAACTCCCCACTATAGCTAGAGTGTCTGCTGGACCTAAAACCAATTCCCTAAATCCAGTGGAACAGCGCATATTAATCTCCTGAGCTTAAAATTTACGCGGTCCCAACCAACTGTCAAAATCCTAATGGACTCTGCTTGTAAAAAGACTTTTCTTGTTTAACTCTGCATAAAACCTGCAGTAAAAGTTCCGACAGTTTTCTTAAACCTACGGTTGTGGACAATCATTTATTTAAACCTCCCTATCGCTCTTGGGACGGGTGGCGATAGGAAAAGCATATACAGAGAAGCCCCCTGCTATCAGACAGGAGAGAGCACAGAGGAACGCTTTCAGAAAGGAGAGAGCAAAGAGAAGTCCTATTGTGGTGTCCCGGTACAGGACCTTGTCCTGACCCTTGTCTAAAGTCCCCTCAGCTAGAGTCCCTCCATTCCTATAGGGCTCTCCTGCAGGGCTTACCCCTAGTCGCCTCCTATAAATGTGATATTTAGTGTATATATTATTTATTGTTTTATTTATAATAATAATAAAATTTACAACACTACAGTATACAATTCAGATATACATAACAACACCAATCAAAAAGACCGTATAACCAACTTATACTTGATTACATCTAAAATGTATACATACCGTATTTATCGGGGTATACCACGCACCGGCCTATAACACGCACCCTCATTTTACTAAGGATATTTGGGTAAAAAAAGTTTTTTACCCAAATATCCATGGTAAAATGAGGGTGCGTGTGTGTGCGTGTATACCCCGATATAAGCCCAGGAAAGGCAGGGGGAGAGAGGCCGTCGCTGCCCGCTTCTCTCCCCCTGCCCTTCCTGGGGTCTAGAGCCCTGCTGCCGGCCCTTCTCTCCCCCTGGCTATCGGCGCCGCTGCCTGTTTTGTCCCCCTGACTATCGGTACTGGCGCCGACAGCCAGGGGGAGAGAAGGAGCGGCACCCATTGCCTCCCCCCATCCCCGGTAGCATAATTACCTGGGTCGGGTCTGCGCTGCTGCAGGCCTCCGGCGTGCATCCCCCTGCGTCGTTGCTATGCACGGCGCGGCGCACTGACGTCATGCGCCGCGCCGTGCAGCGCATAGCAACAACGAAGGGGACGCACGCCAGAGGCCTGCAGCAGCGCGGACCCGACCCAGGTAATTATCCCACCGGGAATGGGGGGAGGCAATGGGGCAGCGGCGCCGGCAATGGGTGCCGCTGCCCCTTCTCTCCCCCTGGCTGTCGGCGCCGCTTCTCTCCCCCTGGCTATCGGCGCCGGCAATGGGGCGCCGGTACCGATAGTCAGGGGGACAGAACGGGCAGCAGCGCCGATAGCCAGGGGGAGAGAAGGGCTGGCAGCAGGGCTCTAGACCCCGTGAAAGGCAGGGGGAGAGAAGCGGGCAGCGACGGCCTCTCTCCCCCTGCCTTTCCTGGGGGTGTATCGGAGTATAACACGCACATAGACTTTAGGCTAAAAATTTTTAGCGTGTTATATGCCGATAAATACGGTAATCATTATTAACACCCCCACCCCATTCCCACCCTCTGACACCGAGGGGGAGAGAGCAAAGAGAGAGAACTAACAAAAAATAAATAAACAAAAAAATAAAAAAAATAAAAAAATAATAAATTTAATCTACCATGCATTCCAAATCTTACTCCATTCTCTCCGACCCCTCTTACTCCTAATCCATCTAAACTAATTATCTTTCATGACTTTTAACCCTTCCCTCCATTCCTCTATCTGCGACTCGATAGGGGATATCCAATTCCTTAATATGGTCAATCTAGCAAAGAACAAAATTCGATGTAACAGATACTCAAATTCCCCCATATTACCGATGGCTCCTAGCAGGATAAACTCTATCGTACGAGGTACCTTCAGGGGGATTTTAATTTCTACCTCTTTTATTACAGATTCCCAGAAGACAGATATCTTCTCACACGACCAAAAACTATGTAAATAATCCGCTTCTTCCAAACCACATTTAACACACTGTGCCGTAGTTCACCCCTATCCTATATAAATGAAGCGCGGAATATTGGGTCATGTGTAATATCTTGAATTGTATAATTTTATGTTACATATTACGGGAAACCTTACTTGTATTTTGAGCCATAGTATCCCAATCGTCTTCTAACACATCACCCACTATCCAAGACCATTTTTCCTTAATTCTATCAGTCCCCATTATTCCAATAATAATATTTAATTTCTTATACAAAATTGATATTCCTTTTTTTTTAAAGTGCTCTATTTGAATTAGTGCTTCTATCAAGTTGTCTTTCTGTGTTACATACACCTCTTTATCTATCGTGTTATGGACTGCATGACTAACCTGCCAATAATACAGCCAATCTCTGTCGTTAACATTATACACCCTTTTTATGTGACTAAATGAAAAAAGTTGTCCTTTATCGAACATTTGATCTAATCGTTTAATACCCTTACTATCCCAAAAACTTGACTCACATTCCACAAGTTCTTTAAATTTATTGTTACCCCACAAAGGTGTAAACCCAAAACTATTTTCTATATATAAATCTTCCTTTAATTTTTCCCATACTCTTCTAAATTTGTGCAATAGCATAGTGCTGTTTAAACGATTCTCATCATAATCATCTAATTCCAACACCTCATATATATAATCTTTCTTCTTATCAACTACTATTTTTTCCAAATATCTAGAATTCCTCCAATTCACAACTCGTGCCAACTGCGCACCCAAAAAATAAACAAAAAAATATGGAAATCCCAATCCCCCCCTGTCCCCAGGGGCCATAAAATATCTGTACTTCAAACGAACCCTTTTCCTTCCCCATAGAAGTCTACCCAGTATCACTTCCATCTTCCGCAACCACCCCTTACCGATCCACATTGGGAGGCTCTAAGGAAGAACAGGATCTGTGGGAGGACCATCATTTTCACTATCGCCACCCTTTCTGACATTGAGAAGGGCATTTTAATCCATGCTTCTACTCTCTTCTCTAGACTATTTAATAGAGGACGTGTATTATTAATCACAAACCTATCTTTTGTGGCTGCTATTTTTACTTCCAAATAAGGGAAACATTCTGTTTTTTTCAACACAGACAATCTTCCTGTTATCTCCCCCATATCTTCATACAGAGGGAGCATAGTGGATTTACTCCAATTTATCTCCAACCCCGATAGAGGGGCAAATACATCAAACAGTTTCATGATCTGGTGTATTTTTTCTTGTGGGTTAGTTACAAAAAGGAGGATATCATCTGCAAATAATAATATCTTATTTATTTCTCTGTTTACTCCAAATCCCTCATAAACATTGTTATCTCTTATCCAAGCTGCTAGGGGTTCAATATAAATAAAAAATAAAAAATATTATTTAATGTCTAGGTATTATAACTGTATAGGAGCTTAGCAGGTCATGTGACTTGTAAATTATGTTTGTACTATTGTTTAAGGACCTTCCCGGGTCATGTGATGTACCCAGGGTTCACTGGGTCAGGACTTACAGGTTTGCTGACCAATGAGCTTTTGCCCAGCCTCAATAATATATAGGGGGCTGCTGCCACTAAATTCTCTCTCTTAGTTCCTGACACTTATAGAAAGCACATCTCAGCACAAATCTCAAATTCAAGCTAGGCCAAAGCCTAAGAACCTGCAGCCACAAAACCGTGAGTTATCAAAGCTCAATCTACAAAATCCTGTGTGACTACTACTCTCATCAAATCTATCACTAGTAGCACAGTGGCTAGCATCAAAGCTCATTGCTTCCAAGTCCCATCAAAACCTGTGAGGAACCTGTATCCCAGTTCACTCACAAGAGACAGTTATGTACCAAGCCTGTTGCATAAAATCTGCAAGTAAAGTTCTTCAGTTTATTCATAAAATCTGCTGTGGACATTCCGCTATTCTCCCTGTTGTTTTTAGGATGGTTGGCGGCAGGACCATTGACCTTAAGGAAACCGCACCCTGATGTCACGAAAACTAAGGGTTAATGCCACCAGACCCCACACTAACAGAGCAGCACCCCAGACACCATTGCTCTCCTTGCTCACCACACTATCAGACACGTGAGATCACAGAGGAGTACTATCAGACAGGAGAGAGCACAGAGGAGTACTATCAGACAGGAGAGAGAACAGATGAAAACTATCAGACCGGAGAGAGCACAGAGGAGTCATATTAGACAGGAAAGAGAGCACAGAGGAGTACTATCAGACAGGAGAGAGCACAGAGGAGTACTATCAGACAGGGGAGAGCAAAAAGGAGTACTATCAGACAGGAAAGAGCACAGAGGAGTGCTATCAGACAGGAATGAGCACAGAAAAGTCTTACCAGACCGGAAAGAGCACAGAGGAGTGCTATCAGACAGGAAAGAGCACAGAAGAGTCTTACCAGACAGGAAAGAGCACAGAAGAGTCTTACCAGACAGGAAAGAGCACAGAGGAGTGCTATCAGACAGGAGAGAACACAGAGGAGTGCTATCAGACAGAGAGCATAGAGGAGTTCTCTCAGACAGGAGAGAGCACAGAGAAATCTTATCAGACAGGAGAGAGCACAAAGGAGTACTATCAGGCAGGAGAGAGCACAGAGGAGTGCTCTCACAGGAGAGAGCACAGAGGAGTGCTATCAGACAGGAGAGAGCACAGAGGAGTACTATCAGACAGGAGAGAGCACAGAGGAGTGCTATAAGACAGAAGAGAGCACAGAAGAGTGCTATCAGACAGGAGAGAGCATAGAGGAGTGCTATCAGACAGGAACGAACACAGAGGAGGGATATCAGACAGGAGAGAGCACATAGGAGTGCTATCGGATAGGAGAGAGCACAGAGGAGTGCTTTCAGACAGGAGAGAGGACAGAGGAGTGCTATCAGACAGGAGAGAGCACAGAGGAATCTTATCAGACAGGAGAGAGCACAGAGGAGTACTATCAGGCAGGAGAGAGCACAGAGGAGTGCTATCAGACAGGAGAGAGCACATAGGAATCTTATCAGACAGGAGAGAGCCCAGAGGAGTACTATCAGACAGGAGAGAGCACAGAGGAGTGCTATCAGACAGGATAGAGCACAGAGGAATCTTATCAGACAGGATAGAGCCCAGAGGAGTACTATCAGACAGGAGAGAGCATAGTGGAGTGCTATCAGGCAGGAGAGCACAGAGTAGTACTATCAGAAAGGAGAGAGCACAGAGGAGTGCTATCAGACAGGAGAGAGTACAGAGGAGTGTTATCAGACAGGAGAGAGCACAGAGGAGTACTATCAGAAAGGAGAGAGCACAGAGTGGTACTATCAGACTGGAGAGCACACAGAAGAGTGCTATCAGACTGGAGAGAGCACAGAGGAATGCTATCAGACAAATTGACATCTTCCAGCATGCCTGGCAGTTATAATTAATCTATATATATATATATATATATATATATATATATATATATATATAAAACGTAATGTGTGTGTATGTATGCGTGTGTGTGCTCTCTCCTGTCTGATAGTACACCCCTGTACTCTCTCAGCATGACGTCCAAACGGCTAAAGATATTAACATGAAATTTGGCACACATGTTACTTATATGTCAACAACAAATATAGGATAGGTGATTTAACCCTTACACCCCCCCCCAGGTGAGGTGGCACTTAACGCACCAGGACGTACATTTATGTCCTATACATAACCGCAAGCATCGGAGCGATGCCCGGATCATGCGCTGCATGTCCCGGCTGCTGATAGCACAGATGTCCGCCATTAACCCCTCAGATGCCGTGGTCAATACAGATCACGGCATCTGCAGAATTGGGGGTCACTAAAATGGATGATCGGATTGCCCGCAGTGCTGCAGCGGCGATCCAATCATCCAGAACGGCAGACAGAGGTCCCCTCACTTGCCTCCGCTGCCTTAAACGGGTCGACCAGAGCAGAAGATGACCAATAACACCGATCAGTGCTATGCCCTATGAATAGCACTTAACACTATTAGCAATTGAATGATTGATATAAATAGTCCCCTATGGGGACTATTTAAGTGTAAAAATAGAAGTTAAAGTAAAAACATAAAAGTAGAAAAACTGTCCCCTCCCCCAATAAAAACGTAAATTGTCTCATTTTCCCTATTTCACCCCCAAAAAGTGTAAAAATAAAAATAAAAATGTATGTACATATTTGGTATCGACGCGTGCGTAAATATCCGAACTATTAAAATATAATGTTAATGATACTGTATGGTGCACGTAAAAAAAAAAAAAAAATCCTGCTTTTTTTTATAACATTTTGTTCCCAAAAAATTGATAAAAAGTGAATTAAAAGTTTTATATAAGCAAATTTGGTATCAATAAAAATTACAGATCAAAGCGCCAAAATATGACCCCTCATACCACCGCTTTTATGAAAAAGTATTTTAAACGTACTAATTTGGTTAAAAAGTTTGCAATTTTTTTTGCGCTACAGCAATAGAAAAGTATGTAATCATGGGTATCATTTTAATCATATTGACCCAAAGAATAAAGAACACATGTAATTTTTATCGTAATTTGTACGGCGTGGAAACGAAACCTTTCAAAATTAGCAAAATTGAGGTTTTCTTTTTAATTTGCGCCATATATTTTTTGGTAAAGTTAGTGATGGCATTACAACGGACAACTGGTCGCGCAAAAACCATCTGACATCAGAGCACTCCTACCATCGCTGATACTGTGAGTGCTAGGAGCGCACAGGGAAATACAGCTGATGTTGGCTGGTGCAGCTCCCGGGATCACCGCCGCATCAGCCCTCACTCCGCCGCTCATATAGCCGCTGGCTAATGTTCACATCTCTCCCTCCCATAGCTGCCTGCCCCACCACTCACATGTTCACCCACCACCACTCACATCTCTGCCTACCCGCCGCTTACATCTACCCTAGGGTTAGCAATACTACAATTCCCAGCATGCCCTGACAGTGCGGTCATGCCGGGAAATGTCATTTTGCTAATGCTAAGGGAGTTGTAACCATCTGCCTGCTCACATCTCCCCTAGCATTAGCAAAACTACAACTCCCAGCATGTCCTGACATACTGAGGGAGGGGGCTGAGGCCTGCACAGTGAGGCTACGCCCCCTCCCTTGGAGAGGAATTCAAGTGAGCAACAATAAAAGTTTAATAGAAAAAATAAAATAGGTGCTAGACACATAACAATTAGATGTACATGTCAGGATTAGGTACTGAGCAATATATTTAAAACAATAATAATAATTTTGTTGGATCTGACAGGTACGCTTTAAAAGCTTTTATGCCAGGAATAGTTGAGGGTATTGGATATAAATTGGTGGGGTCATCAATATCACTCATGTTATTCCACATTTTCTAGAGGGGTTTCTGTTCTCTTTCACCGAAAATGTGAAGAGAGGGAAGTAGTAATAGTTAGGGAGGGCAGATTTATTATTTTGTATGTTAAAATAGACAGAACGTGTGATGGCATTTGTTTATAATCCACCCCCTTTTAGGTAAACAAGATAATAAGGGAAATAAGAAATAATTACATCTTAAATATTGTTATATTGTTCTAATGATTGTTATAAAATTAAATAAATAAATTTTATTATTATCAAATCATCAAAGATGATCAAAATGGAGTCACATCAGGTTCTGTTCATAGCAGACACGTAACCATGGCAACTCCAAGAACCAAAGAGTCGATGTGACATCATGTGATGTCATCATAGAACTCTGGAGGCATTACATTGCTCTGACAGCGCCCAGACCTTCATTCTGTAGATTGTTACAGAGCGATTTGCTATACTTTTGCAGTATTTGCCTTTTGTGCCTTTTTCTTCATCTGCTATGGAGATTAAAGGATTGGGGTTCATCCCCCTCTTCATGGCCCTCTGGTGTATGGTCTGGATCTCCACCAGCTACACTATCACCATCATCCAAGGCCATACTACTTCCCCCCTGATCTATATCAGTGATATGGGGGTTTTCTTTCCTGAACAGATCCCATTCTGTATGGGATTTATAGGGATGGCCATTGCCTCTGTGGGTCTGGCATGGCTGAATTATAGATTCATCTTGTTCCATCGTGAAGCCTTTGGACCCCGTCAGCCATTGATCCAGAAGACCCTACTAGTCATCGCTTGGTCATCCTGTGTCATGACTATCATCATGTCATTATTTTCAACAACAGACTACCCGATGATTCATCGCATCGCTGCCATCGCTACATTCATCTGTGCTGGAATATACAACATGTGGCAATCCATCCTCCTGTACAAAGTACCGGGAGCATCAAGAGTCATCTGCCATGTAAGAGCCATCTTCTCTTCTATGGCTCTTGCCTGTGTCTTTCTTATTATAGGAACTGGGTTTGTTGTATACATCCAACTGTTTGCTGGAGAATGTGAAGAGATGATTGAAGCCTTTGTCAAAATCATCGAGTGGTCAATTCTGGTCCTCATCCTGCTGACGAATGTGACTTTCTATTCCATCATGGAACACCTATTGTTCACCATGTCCAGGAACACCTGCAGCATCTCCCTAAGGGTTCGGATCGATGCCTTTGGGGTATAGAGGACCATGCAGAACATCATAAGAACCTGTCATCTGTATGTTGGAGTTGGAATTTCATGCCACAGCCCAGAACTTACTACTGAAACAACTAGAACTGCGGCAACTCTAGAGATAAAGACCTAGAGCCAAGAAATCCAACGGCACCAACCTCTCTCCATAACAGCAAGATGGAGGAATAGAACAGATTGTTATGTTCTTAGAGTAAATGTCTTATTTAAAAAATGCATAAATAAATGAAAAAATTATGCAAACCTTCTGTTCTTCTTTGTAGTCCTAAACTCCTTAGATGTATAGGAATATGTGTATCTTAATTTTTATTGGGGCTGCACAATATGTCGCAATCACATCAGGAAGAGCAACTGCTCGAAACACGTCGGCGTTTCACCCCCCTTTTGTTTTTAGTGACATGTCACTTGCCACCTTGTGGCGATTTTCCATGTTTTAATTAGTTGCCATTAAAGGTTAAGTTTTATTGGATACCTCAACCCAGGAGCTGGACCCCCTCCATTTCTTTTTCACAATATGTCACAATCACATCAGGAATTTTGCGCTTTGTGATATAGCGATTTCATCCATTGCAAAATGTTGCAATAACCTAGATCAGTGATTCCCAACCGCGGTGTGTGCCGTTCGCCGCTGGCCGTGGTGCCGCGGGATTTTGCTGTGATTTTTTTTTTTAAATATCCCGCCCCGGCCTGCGCGCTTATGACTGGCGGCGCAGGGGGGAAGGGAAGCCTGCGTGCACACAGCGTCCCCCTTCTACCTTACGGTGCAGTGGGCCGAAAATGGGTCCCTGGGGCGGAACGATCTTCACCTGCGCCGGACTCCCGTGCCTGCCGTGGACCTGCAAGCTGCGCAGACCGGCTTGCTTAAGGTACTGTACCTTTTCCACCCCTCTGTTACCCCTTTTCAACCCTGTCCACCCCCCCTCCCATCACCCGGGTCCACCGTATCCCCCCCCTTTCACCCATGTCCACCCCCCCATGTCCACCCCCCCCCTGTCACCCATGTCCTCTACACCTCTCTGTCCACTCCTCTGCACCCCTGTCCACTCCACTAAACCTCTCTGTACACTCCTCTACACCTCTCTGTCCACTCTTCTACACCCCTGTCACCCATGTACGCTCCTCTACACCCCTCTGTCCACTCCTCTACACCCCTGTCACCCATGTACGCTCCTCTACACCCCTCTGTACACTCCTCTACACCCCTCTGTCCACTCCTCTACACCCCTGTCACCCATGGACGCTCCTCTACACCCCTCTGTCCACTCCTCTACACCCCTGTCACCCATGGACGCTCCTCTACACCCCTCTGTCCACTCCTCTACACCTCTGTCACCCATGTACGCTCCTCTACACCCCTCTGTACACTCCTCTACACCCCTCTGTCCACTCCTCTACACCCCTGTCACCCATGGACGCTCCTCTACACCCCTCTGTCCACTCCTCTACTCCCCTGTCACCCATGGATGCTCCTCTACACCCCTCTGTCCACTCCTCTACACCTCTGTCACCCATGTACGCTCCTCTACACCCCTCTGTCCACTCCTCTACACTCCTGTAACCCATGTACGCTCCTCTACACCCCTCTGTACACTCCTCTACACTCCTCTGCCCACTCCTCTACACCCCTGTCACCCATGTACGCTCCTCTACACCCCTGTCACCCATGTACACTCGTCTACACCCCTCTGTCCGCTCCTCTACACCTCTCTGTCCACTGCTCTACACCCCTGTCACCCATGTACGCTCCTCTACACCCCTCTGTTCGCTCCTCTAAACCTCTCTGTACACTCCTCTACACCGGTCACCCATGTACACTCCTCTACACGCCTCTGTCCACTCCTCTACACCCCTGTCACCCATGTACACTCTTCTACACCCCTGTCACCCATGTCTGCTTCTCTACACCCCTGTCACCCATGTACAATCTTCTACACCCCTGTCACCCATGTCTGCTTCTCTACACCCCTGTCACCCATGTACACTCCTCTACACCCCTCTGTCACCCATGTACACTCCTCTACACCCCTGTCACCCATGTCTGCTTCTCTACACCCCTGTCAGCCATGTACACTCCTCTACACCCCTCTGTCACCCATGTCTGCTTCTCTATACCCCTTTCACCCATGTATGCTCCTCTACACCCCTCTGTCCACTCCTCTACACCCCTGTCACCCATGTACACTCCCCTACACCCCTCTGTCCACTCCTCTACACCCCTCTGTCCACTCCTCTACACCTCTCTGTCCACTCCTCTACACCCCTGTCACCCATGTACTGTCCTCTACACCCTTCTGTACACTCCTCTACACCCCTGTCTCCCATGTACGCTCCTCTGCACCCCTCTGTCCGCTCCTCTACACCTCTCTGTCCACTCCTCTACACCCCTGTCACCCATGTACGCTCCTCTACACCCCTCTCTCCACTCCTCTACACCCCTGGCACCCATGTACGCTCCTCTGCACCCCTCTGTCCGCTCCTCTACACCTCTCTGTCCACTCCTCTACACCCCTGTCACCCATGTACACTCCTCTACACCCCTCTGTCCACTCCTCTACACCCCTGTCACCCATGTACACTCCTCTACACCCCTCTGTCCACTCCTCTAATCCTCTCTGTCCACTCCTCTACACCCCTGTCACCCATGTACGCTCCTCTACACCCCTCTCTCCACTCCTCTACACCTCTCTGTGCACTCCTCTACACCCCTGTCACCCATATACGCTCCTCTACACCCCTCTGTCCGCTCCTCTACACCCCTCTCACCCATGTACGCTCCTCTACACCCCTCTGTCCGCTCCTCTATACCCCTGTCACCCATGTACGCTCCTCTACACCCCTGTCACCCATGTACGCTCCTCTACACCTCTCTGTCCACTCCTCTACACCCCTGTCACCCATGTACGCTCCTCTACACCCCTCTCTCCACTCCTCTACACCTCTCTGTACACTCCTCTATACCCGTCACCCATGTACGCTCCTTTGCACCCCTCTGTCCGCTCCTCTACACTCCTCTGTCCACTCCTCTACACCCCTGTCACCCATGTACGCTCCTCTGCACCCCTCTGTCTGCTCCTCTGCACCCCTCTGTCTGCTCCTCTACACCTCTCTGTCCACTCAACTACACCCCTGTCACCCATGTACACTTCTCTACACCCCTCTCTCCACTCCTCTACACCCCTGTCACCCATGTACGCTCCTCTACACCCCTCTGTACACTCCTCTACACCCGTGTCACCCATGTACGCTCCTCTACACCCCTGTCCACTCCTCTACACCCTTGTCACCCATGTACACTCCTCTACACCCCTGTCACCCATGTACGCTCCTCTACACCCCTCTGTACACTCCTCTACACCCCTGTCACCCATGTACGCTCCTCTACACCCCTCTGTCCACTCCTCTACACCTCTGTCACCCATGTACGCTTCTGTACACCCCTCTGTCCACTCCTCTACACCCCTCTGTACACTCCTCTACACCCCTGTCCACTCCTCTACACCCCTGTCACCCATGTACACTCCTCTACACCCCTCTGTCCACTCCTCTACACCCCTGTCACCCATGTACGCTCCTCTACACCCCTCTGTCCACTCCTCTACACCTCTGTCACCCATGTACGCTCCTCTACAACCCTTTGTCACCCATGTCCACCCCTCTACATCCCTCTGTCACCCATGTACACTCTTCTACACCCCTCTGTCACCCATTTAAAAAAAAGTTCGGCACCTAATAGATCTGTTTTGCAGGTTTACCGGTGAAGAATTGTGTGTGGAAGAAATCGTGATGATGGCCTGGACCAGATGGAGAAGAGAAGGCAACATTGCAAATTAGAGAAGACGTCATTGGTGAGTTGCTGTATAAAGCAGCACTTTAAACTACATACCCACTGATAAATAGATATAGTGCATTGCATTTTTTACCATTTCCCCCCCCCCCCCTTTTTTTTTTTGCTCATCAACCTCTGTAGCGGTGCCCTGCGGATTTTTTTTTTTCGAGGTGTGCCCCGACCCGAAAAAGGTTGGGAAACACTGACCTAGATGGTGCTGGGAGGAGAAACAATGAGCCACATGCTTGAGGGGCTGCACAGCACGGGAGCCTACAAACAAGTGAAACACACCTGCCACCACAGGCTCGCCTCCCCTGCGGTGCGGGCTGACCCCTCCAGCGAGCGTCTCCCTGTTTCTCCTCCCAGCAGTGCCTAGCGCTGGAAGGAGGTGTCCTAACCCCTCCCCAACTGGCCGCTGCTGTATATATGTGGTGCAGCCGTGCAACGGGTCTATAAAGCAAACTCACGAGTGGAGCTTGCTTTATACTGGCTAATGCTGTGCAATATCGATCAGGTGAGTTCCAACATTAACCCTTAAGATGCCTCAATTAAAGTTGGTTGCCTCAAACAAGTACTGGTAGCTCAATGGAATTTGATTGGGACAGGGGCGGCAAATTTGCGGGGTCCTGATCAGCTGAGAGGACGGGCCGAGGGTCTCTACCTGCCTCTTTCCTGTCCGATAATCCAAAGATTATTACACTAACAGATACAAAATTTTTTATATGTTGTACAATTTTTGCACCTCAGCAATTTAACTTTGATAATATAGATGTGCTTATATATTAATTTGTTTCAATTATGTTTTTCATGTTTGTCTTCATTTATTTTTGATATTTCATGAATTTAGCTTTTTTATTATTTATTATATTTCCATGTATTTTTCACGTGTATATGTATTTTTTCACTTTGGTCCCCTCATAGGGTATCATCTAGTACAGTCACTAATAATATTAATATATTTTTCATCTTTTTTAATCTATTTTATATTTCTCTATGCACTCAATTTTACCTTTACACACACATATATATATATATATATATATATATATGTGTGTGCAGAGTGCTTAGTGGCCCTTGAAAGCTCTGTCACACCAGGAGTGGTGAACTCTCCCTGAGTTAAATACTCATCCCGTTTAGTTGGTCTAAGGCCCCTCATCTCAGCCAAGCCAGTTCACCCTGCTCTGTAGTGATGAGGGGGCAAGTAACCTGAAACAGCTTCTGGGGCAAAATGGACAGAGTCAAGAGGACTGTGATGTACAAGGAGCCCCGCAAGGGTGTGAAGAGAATACCCGATATCCCCACTCTTCTGAGGGCCTCCTTTGCATTTGTCAGCGTGCAGTGGACTCTTGTTGAAAAGACTGGCTCAGCGGGCAGGTCCATGTCTCGCTTGTTTCTCATGCTCCCTTGGAGACAGTTCCATCCCTTACAACTGGAATGCTCCCTGGTTCTATGGGGATGTTGTCCGGTTTGTGAGGGAGCACCAGCTGGAAGGACTGAAACCTGACCTATGGAAGCTGAAGACAATCTACAAGCTCATCCGAGCTAAGGACTTGACTGAGCTGGTTCCAGGACTCCCCACAGCCACTGCAGAGACAGTTTGGACTAATGTGGCCTCAAAGCAGCTTACCAATGGACACAAGGACTTGTCGTGGATGGCCGTCAAGGGAGGACTCTCTCTCAGTTCGTTCATGCATGCCCGCAACCTGTGCACAACCTGGTACTGCCCCCGGTGCCCCTATGTGGAGGAAACATCTTTGCATGTGTTTGGTCTGTTGGACGCCCTGGAACATGAACTCAGAGACTCTGTATCCAGGAACTGCCTATCGTACCATTCGGTGCTTTACGGTCTGTTCCCTGGGTCCCACAACGTGGAGGCCATCCAGGAGGCCTGGCGCATTATGAAATGTTTTAAGGACGCAGTGTGGCTTGCCAGGAACCGCCTCGTGATCAACAGGGAGAACATGTGCATCCGGGACTGCTGCAGGTTCATCAAGAGCCTGCTTAGAGACTATTCCATCTTGGACAGCCCAGCCGTTGATGAGGAAGAAGAGGAGTGAAGACCCCTCTCCTTCTCCCATGTCTCCCTGAAGATATAGCCCAGCAGTTTGGCCCTGTGATCCGCCCACACCCCTACCCCGTTCACAGATTGTATCGTTTTGCTGTTCGATCTCTTGTGCTTTTCTATTACAGGATTGAGCGGAGTGTTAGAGTAGCATGGTGTGCGATTTATAGCTTAGGGAACCTTTGCTGTGTATTGTACTGTCATGCTTTGTGTGACTGTAATTTATTGTATGACTTGTAATGACTGAACGGACAATAAAGCTCTTTCAATCACCACGAAACAGCATTGTGGTAGAGATTTTGCCTCGGAACATCTGAAGAAGGAGAAGATCTTGAAGACTGCAGCTCCGGAAGAAGCCGACGAAGAACTTGGAAGAAGGGAATCGGCGGTGAATTCTGGAACTTCGGCGAAGGCGGCGCAGAATCTTTTGGAAGAAACTCGCTTCCTCTGGAGAATTATTTGCATAGCTCCTCCCACCCAGGAAAGAAGACTCTGCGAAGCCTCTCCACAAGCAAGGAAGTGGAAAAGAGCCTGCTGGAAGAAGCCATGGCCTCAACCAGCAAGTCCACTCAGGAGGCTGCAGGGCAAGGCCTGGAGGTCCAGCCCCAACCACAGCAAGCTTCAACCTCCACCACAGCAAGGCAGAAGGGTGGCAGAATCTCCAACCCTGGAGCCCTGGATGAGGCAGACTGTTGCCTTGAATCTCAAGCCTGTGGACGGAAGGGTGCCGGACATGTCCCATGACGTGTTCTGCAAGAAGATGCTGGCGGAACAAGCCTTCTCCACGGCTGATACCCTTTTAATAGCAACGTTCATGTCCGGAATCTTCTATATCACCTTTGCCACCATTGGGACCTGTAGAAGATACTGGGAGGTGGTGAAAAAGGCGAGTCGCGAATCCCCTTTCTCTTGCTTTGTGGGCAGCTGCCCTATTCAAAGAGAGGAGAGGCGGGTGACGGTCTCAATGCGGAACCCACACACCCCAGGCACGGACATCTCGACCTTCCTGAAGCGCTTCTGCACCATGGTGAGGGAGCCCACCCGCATCCTGAACTCCCTAGGATACTGGACCTGCAAGTGGTCTGTGGTCGTCAGACTTAACAAGAACCTTGCTTCTCCAGATGGACTACAGCACCTGCCACCGACATTCTCCTTGGGCAACTCCACAGGACTTATCTTCTACCCGGACATGCCGCAGACCTGCAGAAGATGTGGCAAGATGGGCCACAAGGGCAAGGACTGTAAGAAGGATGCCTGCAGGTTTTGCCGTGTGACAGGTCACACGACCAAGGATTGCCCGAAGAGCAAGACCTGCAACCTCTGCAGATTGGCGGCCCACAGCTACAAGGACTGCCCCCAGAGGGAGAGACCAAGCCGACCGAGGAGGGTAAGAAGGCGAAAGCCACCACCCCGGCTCCGTCCCTCCCCTACCCCTCCTGCCCCATCCCCTGCTCCTCCCGCCCCATCCCCTGCCCCACCCTTGCCCCGCCCTCCCCTGCCCAAACACTCTCTCCTGCCCCCCGCCCCACCCAGCCTCCTTTCTCTCCTGGCCCAGCAGCACCTAACCCCCCTCCAGCTGTTGGTGCCTGCTCTTTGGAGGTTTTTCCTGTGCTTCCTCCCCCAGGTACCATACAGAGGAAGAGGAAAGGAAGGGACAATGCATCAGCTGAGTCACACAAGAGAAAGATCATCGAGACCTGTGAGACCCCTCAAGATTCAGATGAAGAGGAGGAGATGGAGCTGGTCTGCGAGAGCCTTCAAGCTTCAGATGGAGAGGAGGAAATGGAGCAGGTCCAAACGGAGCAAGTCCAAGCTCAGTCTATGGAGGAGCTCCTGCAGGACCCAGAGGTCAAAGAAATCCTAAATGCACCGGCCAACCCGGTCTACGACGAGTTCTTGGAAGGGCGCTATGAGAAGCCACAGGAGCTGACAGGCGCCAGAGAAGAGGACCCGCCCGACCGGAGGGGTAACTAGTATCTGAACTAACCTCTCTTTTTATTCCCATGGCTGATCTCAACATCTTCTGCATTAATGTGAGGAGTATTAAAGCTAGGTTTAGATTTCAGACTGTCCTTACGTTCTTAGATTCTCAGAGGTGTGATGTTTACTTGCTGCAGGAATGTGCTTTGTCTGCTTCTAGGTCTTACAACCATCTGGCCAGGCGGTGGTCTCACGGCCCTTCCTACTGGTCTGGTGGGGGGTGACAGTAGGTCTGCGGGGGTGGCCATCCTGATCAGGGGAGATAACTTTGCACTTGATTCCATCCGGGAGCTCGTCTGTGGCAGACTTCTCGTCGCAGACGGTTCCTGGGCGGGTGAGCCCGTGCAGCTCATCAACATGTATGCCTCCCCTGAGAAGAATGTCCGACTGGAGGTTCTCCAGGCCCTGCAGGCTCAGCTCGCCACCACTAGGGCAGTAGTGTTGGGTGGTGACTTCAACTGCCCCATTGAGGTGGACGGGCGCAGTTCTGGCACATCCGCCAACCTGGACGTGACGTCTAAGCTGCTGATTGAGATGGAGACAGAAGCATCCTTGCAGGAAGTTGTTAGGTCCATCGGGAACGGCTCCGTAAACTATGCGTGGAGCCGCCCCGATGGCTCGCTCCGTTCTCGGATAGACTTCATCTTCACTTCGAGAGCAGTCAGAAAGGTATTGTACTCTATGGTCCCCTGCTTCTTCTCTGACCACAGGGCCATTCGATTTCGGGGGACTCTTCGTCTTTCGTTCCAAGATGGAAAACCTGGAGAAGGGTGAGAAGTGTAGCTCTTTCTTTTTCAGGAAGCTCCATGCTGGCCACACGCCCCTGACTGAGCTACAAGATAAGACCGGACACATGAGGAGGGGCAAGGAGGAGGTGGTGGGGGTCGTCTCCAACTTCTACAGCAACCTCTATGCCCCCAAGTCATCCGACCCCGAAGCCGCCGAGAGGTTCCTGTCAGGTATCACTAACGTTATTGATCCCGCAGGTGCAGCGGCTATGGACGATGCCTTGACGGTGGGGGAGCTGCTCTCTGCCGCTAAATCCTTTAAGCCCGGCAGGACCCCGGGCAGTGACTGTCTCCCGGCCGAGCTCTATGTAGCGCTGGGTGACCTGATCTGTCCAGACCTGTTGGAGGTGTACGATGAGATGGTGGTGGGGGGCAGAATGCCTCCGTCGTTGAGGGAAGGGATGATCACGATCTTGTATAAGCGGAAGGGGGAGAGATGTGACCTGAAAAACTGGCATCCCATCTCTCTCCTGAACGTGGACTACAAGATCCTCGCCAAGGTGCTGGCCAACAGGCTGAAATCTGTCATCGGGCAGATCGTCCATTCGGACCAGACCTGCGGCATTCCTGGTCGCAGGATTGCTGACAGCCTTGCCCTTGTGAGAGACACGGTCTATTACATCCAGGACCGTCGTGGCCGCGAATCACTGGTCAGTTTGGATCAGGAGAAGGCGTTTGAACGTGTCTCCCACGCATTCATGGGCAGGGCTTTGCGCAGGCTGGGTCTGGGGAAGATGTTTTGCTCTTTTGTTAACGTCATGTTGATATTTACAGCACAGTGTTGGTGAACGGCTGGAAGACTAACCCCTTTTCCATCCTTTCAGTGGTTAGACAAGGCTGCCCTCTTTCACCTCTTCTTTTTGTTTGTGTTATAGAGCTCTTCGCTAAAACTATCCGGACTGTGGAGCTCCAGAAAGCTCTCTATTGAAGGCAAGGCACTGGTCCTGCGGAGTGAAGTTTTGCCTGTGCTCCAGTATACCGCACAGGCCTGGCCTCCCCATACCACCCTTTGCAAGGCCATCACCCGGACAGTGTTTTGCTTAATCTGGGGCAAAATGGACAGAGTCAAGAGGACTGTGATGTACAAGAATCCCCGCAAGGGTGGGAAGGAAATACCCGATATCCCCACTCTGCTGAGGGCCTCCTTTGCATGTGTCAGCGTGCAGCGGACTCTTTTTGAAAAGACTGGCTCAGCGGGCAGGTCCATGTCTCGCTTGTTTCTCATGCCCCTCTGGAGACAGCTGGGCTGGGACAGGTGGGACAGCTCCATCCCTTACAACTGGAACGCTTCCTGGTTCTATGGGGATGTTGTCCGGTTTGTGAGGGAGCACCAGCTGGAAGGACTGAAACCTGACCTATGGAAGCCGAAAACAATCTACAAGCTCATCCGAGCTAAGGACTTGACTGAGCTGGTTCCGGGACTCCCGCAGCCACTGCAGAGACAGTTTGGACTAATGTGGCCTCAAAGCGGCTTACCAATGGACACAAGGACTTGTCGTGGATGGCCGTCAAGGGAGGACTCTCTCTCAGGTCGTTCATGCACTGCCCCTGGTGCCCCATGTGTAGGAAACATCTTTGCACATGTTTTGGCAGTGCCCCTTTGCACAGGGTCTGTTGGATGCCCGGGAACATGAACTCAGAGACCCTGTACCCAGGAACTGCCTATCGTACCATTCGGTGCTTTACGGTCTGTTCCCTGAGACCCACAACGTGGAGGCCATCCAGGAGGCCTGGCGCCTTATGAACTGTTTTAAGGATGCAGTGTGGCTTGCCAGGAACCGCCTCGTGATCATCAGGGAGAACATGTCTGTCAGGACTGCCGCAGGTACATCAAGAGCCTGCTTAGAGACTATTCCATCTTGGACAGCCTGGCCGTCGATGAGGAAGAAGAGGAGTGAAGACCCCTCTCCTTTTCCCATGTCTCCTTGAAGATACAACCCAGCAGTTTGGCCCTGTGATCCGCCCCCTCCCCACCCCCATATAGTCGCCCACGCCCCTACCCCGATCACAGATCGTATTGTTTTTCGATATCTTGTGCTTTTCTATTACAGGATTGAGCGGAGTGTTAGAGTAGCATGATGTGCGATGTATAGCTTAGGGAACCTTTGCTGTGTATTGTACTGTCATGCTTTGTGTGATTGTAATTTATTTTATGACTTGTAATGACTGGACGGACAATAAAGCTCTTTCAATAAACCCCAAAACATCTGTCTGCAGATGGGTACTCTTTCCTTCTGGAGAGAGAGTTCTGGCATGGCATTAATCCCGATAAGCTTTTTATATTCCGTAACTGGAGCTAAGCTGATACCAGGGAACATCGCCTGAAAAGGTGATGTAATGAGCTGATTTGCATATTCCCCTACCCAGAATGCCTGCGGAGTGCTTAGTGGCCCTTGAAAGCTCCGTCACACCAGGAGTGGTGAACTCTCCCTGAGTTAAATACTTATCCTGTTTAGTGTATATATATATATATATACATATATATATACATATATAATATATATATATACATATATATATATATATATGTCTATGTCTATGTCTATTTATCCACGTTTGTTTATTATACACTCATATACTGTTATATTGTACCATTTCAACATTATATATAATAGCCCCCCCCATTCTATATCGATATATGTAACATATTTATTTATCTATTTTAATGCTATCTGTGTTGCCCTATGCATTATGCTGCCTCATGTGTGTTGTTGTGGGACATTATCTTCTTTCTTTTATAAATTATTCTCTTATTACCTTATGTGCCGTTGGCCCCCCTGCTTTTGATATCTACATGAATTAATATACAGTTACAATATTAATAGGTTCCAGGATGACCATTGTATGTTGAAACCATTGAATGTTGAGACCATAACTCTATGGAAACCTGGTAATTGGTTCTGAAGCCCCAAAATGTCATCTAAAAATAGGAAAAAGTGAGGATTAAAGAAAAATAAGTAGATAAGTAATACAGATAAAGCAAATCCTTACATATAAAAGTAAGAAAGATCTGCTGGGAGCTGTAATTCACTTGTTATGTAGAGGACGGAGGCTTCTTCAGGGTCCTGTACAGTACACGCAACGTCCTAAAAAAGTAAAATGAAGCCGCCCTTACTTGGTGTCCAAAGGAGCAGCTAACCCTGGCACAGGTACAGAGTAGTACAGAACATGTAATAACTCCCTGTACTGTAGGGGGAGCTACCAGACAGCCAGTCAGTACATGCACTTTAGGAATACAGGGGTTTTATCAGTGAATGACCATTCTGATTGGTTGGTTCTTCCAGCCATTGACATGTTTTGCAGATTCCATAGCATTGTATGTTGAGTCTGGTTTCAAGTTACAATAGTCCAGAAAGGACCATTGATTGTTGAAACGAAAGTATGTTGAGGCCATTGTAAGTTGAGGGATCACTGTAATATATATATATATATATATATATATTTATATATAAATATATATATATAGTGTCCCGGTACGTACTGTATTGCATAATGTACCTTGTCAGGGATGTGGAAATGATATCGCCCGACGTCCGGGACAAGTAGTTTTGGGCGCCGGGCAGTTGAATTGTTTATAGACTTAGCCCTGTATCGGGTGAGCAGGGACAGACCGACGTCCCCCTTATTTTTCTTTACTTCCGGTGTGAGGCGCAGGAGCCGATGGAAGTCTACACCTCACACCGGCACTCAGAGAGTATGGAGGGGGCCCCCATCTGACTGCAGAGCCTGAGGTCGCACTTCGCATGACATAATTGAGCCCCGCCCCCTTATCTAATCCTCCCGGAGGATGAAGGACGCAGCTACACATAACACAAGAAGAGAGAAAGGATGTCCACAGCTCGGCACACAGCTCCTCCCCTCCCCCGCACACAGCTCTATCCCTCCCCCTCCTCTTTCTTCACAGGACCTAATCCACCACGGGGAGGCTGCATGTTTGCACGGGGAAAACAGAGCAGGGGGAGGGGAGAGAGGAGAGGACGTCCGGTGTGAGGGGAGATTTATAACCCATGTAACCTCACACTGTACGGGACTACAGCTCTGATGTCCACTCATGGCGGCTCAGGTGAAGAGGCAGAGAATGCAGGCGACAGGAAGGGTGGTTGTATATGTATAGTGTGAGTGTATGTGTGATGTGTATGTAATGCATAATGTCTGTGTGTTATGTGTATGTAATGTATAATGTCTGTGTGTGATGTGTATGTAATGTATAATGTCTGTGTGTGATGTGTATGTAATGTATAATGTCTGTGTGTGATGTGTATGTAATGTATAATGTCTGTGTGTGATGTGTATGTAATGTATAATGTCTGTGTGTGATGTGTGTATAATGTCTGTGTGTCATGTGTATGTAATGTATAATGTCTGTGTGTGATGTGTATGTAATGTGTAATGTCTGTGTGTGATGTGTATGTAATGTATAATGTCTGTGTGTGATGTGTATGTAATGTATAATGTCTGTGTGTCATGTGTATGTAATGTATAATGTCTGTGTGTCATGTGTATGTAATGTATAATGTCTGTGTGTGATGCGTATGTAATGTATAATGTCTGTGTGTCATGTGTATGTAATGTATAATGTCTGTGTGTGATGTGTATGTAATGTATAATGTCTGTGTGTGATGTGTATGTAATGTATAATGTCTGTGTGTGATGTGTATGTAATGTATAATGTCTGTGTGGGATGTGTATGTAATGTATAATGTGTGTATAATGTCTGTGTGTAATGTATAATGTGTGTATAATGTCTGTGTGATGTGTGTATGATGTTTGTCTATGTGTGATGTGTATGTAATGTATAATGTGTGTATGATTTCTGTCTATGTGTGATGTGTATGTAATGTATGATGTGTGTATGATGTCTGTCGATGTGTGTATGTATGTGATGTATGATGTGGGGGGGGGGCAGCGGTGTATGTATGATGTGTGTGTATATGTATAGTGTGAGTGTATGTGTGATGTGTGTATAATGTCTGTGTGTGATGTGTATGTAATGTATAATGTCTGTGTGTGATGTGTATGTAATGTATAATGTCTGTGTGTGATGTGTATGTAATGTATAATGTCTGTGTGTGATGTGTATGTAATGTATAATGTCTGTGTGTGATGTGTATGTAATGTATAATGTCTGTGTGTGATGTGTATGTAATGTATAATGTCTGTGTGTGATGTGTATGTAATGTATAATGTCTGTGTGTGATGTGTATGTAATGTATAATGTCTGTGTGTGATGTGTATGTAATGTATAATGTCTGTGTGGGATGTGTATGTAATGTATAATGTGTGTATAATGTCTGTGTGTAATGTATAATGTGTGTATAATGTCTGTGTGATGTGTGTATGATGTTTGTCTATGTGTGATGTGTATGTAATGTATAATGTGTGTATGATTTCTGTCTATGTGTGATGTGTATGTAATGTATGATGTGTGTATGATGTCTGTCGATGTGTGTATGTATGTGATGTATGATGTGGGGGGGGGGCAGCGGTGTATGTATGATGTGTGTGTGTATGTATAGTGTGAGTGTATGTGTGATGTGTGTATAATGTCTGTGTGTGATGTGTATGTAATGTATAATGTCTGTGTGTGATGTGTATGTAATGTATAATGTCTGTGTGTGATGTGTATGTAATGTATAATGTCTGTGTGTGATGTGTATGTAATGTATAATGTCTGTGTGTGATGTGTATGTAATGTATAATGTCTGTGTGTGATGTGTATGTAATGTATAATGTCTGTGTGTGATGTGTATGTAATGTATAATGTCTGTGTGGGATGTGTATGTAATGTATAATGTCTGTGTGTGATGTGTATGTAATGTATAATGTCTGTGTGATGTGTGTATGTAATGTATAATGTCTGTGTGTGATGTGTATGTAATGTATAATGTCTGTGTGTGATGTGTATGTAATGTATAATGTCTGTGTGTGATGTGTATGTAATGTATAATGTCTGTGTGGGATGTGTATGTAATGTATAATGTGTGTATAATGTCTGTGTGTAATGTATAATGTGTGTATAATGTCTGTGTGATGTTTGTATGATGTCTGTCTATGTGTGATGTGTATGTAATGTATAATGTGTGTATGATGTCTGTCTATGTGTGATGTGTATGTAATGTATGATGTGTGTATGATGTCTGTCTATGTGTGATGTGTATGTAATGTATGATATGTGTATGATATCTGTCGATGTGTGTATGTGATGTATGATGTGGGGGGGGGCAGCGGTGTATGTATGATGTGTGGGTATATGTATAGTGTGAGTGTATGTGTGATGTGTGTAAGATGTCTGTGTGATGTGTGTAAGATGTCTGTGTGATGTGTGTATGTAATATATGATGTGGGGGGGGCAGCGGTGGGTGTATGTATGATTTGTGCATATGTATGGTGTATATGTATGGTTTGAGTGTATATGTGTATGATGTATCTGTGATGTGTGTATGATGTGGGGGGGGGGGGGCACCGCCGCCAGTTGTACCATCTAATTTTATTTATTTTTAGTGGTTTCTGGCCCCCCGCACTAAATTGCACCCCAAGAATCCTGCCCCTTCATACTCACCCACCAACCAAGAGCCCCACGGATGCACGCAAACACACCCGAACCAAAGCTACAACTCCCAGCATGTTGCACCATAACCTAAACTGTAGAACTATAAAGTGCAACATGCTGGGAGTTGCAGTTTTGGTTCGGGTCAGCTGCAAAGCCATAGGCTGCATCAGGGCATGCTGGGTGTTGTAGTTACTAACTGCAATTCCCAGTATTCCCTGACACATCCTATGGCTCTGCAGCTGACCCAAACCAAAACTACAACTCCCAGCATGTTACACAATAACCCTAACTGTACTACTATACAGTGCAACACCCACACAACCATAGGCTGTATCAGGGCATGCTGGGTGTTGTAGTTATCTAGTAACTAAATGCAACTTCCAGCATTTTCTGTCACAAAATGCAGCACATAAACTGGAGAAGCAGAACACCCCCCAGTAACACATAAGTCCCTATGAAGACTGAAAAATAGTGATTAAAATATTTTAAAAAGTGCGTATATATGTGAATAAGCCCCTTTCCTAATAAAAGTTTCCAATTTTCTTTAAATAAAAATAATGTACAAAAATAAACATAAGTGGTATGGCTACATGTGGAAATGTCCAGACTATTAAAATATAATGTTAATTAAACCGTACGGTGAACGGTGTAAATGTAAAATAATAGTCCAGAATTGCTCATTTTTGGTCACTTCATATTAGAAATTTTTTTATGGTGATCAAAAAGTTACATCTAGACTTTTCTGGACTTCCCTTGGGTGTAAAAGGAGCTACAGCTCTCCCGCCGCTAATAGCCTGGCATGCTGCGATCACCGTGGCCGCTATTAACTTAGACAGCGGTGATCTAATGGTTTGACAGCAGTGTCTAAAGGATCTTATATCCATCCCTGGTGGTCTAGTGGGGGGGGGGATCAGACTATTTTGTTCGAAATTATTTTGTCTACCAGGACAAGTAGATTGTGTTCAGCTTTAGTCCCTTGGACAAGTAGTTTTTTTTTTTATTTCCACACCCCTGCTTGTGCCGGGGGGTCCCCAAAGTCAGAGTTCCTAGATACCGTTGGGGTCTGCCTGCTGAGTAAGTCCCTCGTCGCCTCTTCGTTCTTTAATTTTGTGTGGTATATATAAATAATTGATATAAATATAATTATCTGTATAGTGTCTGAAGGACATTGGGTCACATGACTAGTGTTAATTCCTTTAGGGTATGCTTAAGGACCTTCCGAGGTCACATGGTATGGTCACATGTTAGACCATAATCCTTTGTGAGGAGAATTGACAGATGGTATGGACCAATGAGCTCAAGGCCAGCCAATCCTCACTCTCTTGGGTTCCGGACTAGCAGAGAGGAGAGATCCGTGCAACTTTCAAAGACAAGACCAGGCCGAAGCCTGACAATACCGCAACTTACCAAACTTTGAGTTACAATACAACTCCCCACTATAGCTAGAGTGTCTGCTGGACCTAAAACCAATTCCCTAAATCCAGTGGAACAGCGCATATTAATCTCCTGAGCTTAAAACTCACGCGGTCCCAACAAACTGTCAAAATCCTAATGGACTCTGCTTGTAAAAAGACTTTTCTTGTTTAACTCTGCATAAAACCTGCAGTAAAAGTTTCGACAGTTTTCTGAAACCTATGGTTGTGGACAATCATTTATTTAAACCTCCCTATTGCTCTTGGGACGGATGGCGATAGGAAAAGCATATACAGAGAAGCCCCCTGCTATCAGACAGAGGAATGCTTTCAGACAGGAGAGAGCTCAGAGGAATCGTATCACACAGGAGAGAGCAAAGAGAAGTCCTATTGTGGTGTCCCGGTACAGGACCTTGTCCTATCCCTTGTCTAAAGTCCCCTCAGCTAGAGTCCCTCCATTCCTATAGGGCTCTCCTGCAGGGCTTACCCCTCGTCACCTCCTATAAATGTGATATTTAGTGTATATATTATTTAACCGCTTAAGGACCAAGGACGTATGAGTACGTCCTTGGTCCCGCTCCCGTGATATAACGCGGGGTCCCATGGTGACCCCGCATCATATCACGGCGGGCCCGGCATCGCGTGCTTTAAACCCTTTAGCCGCGTGCTAAAAGCTGAGCCACGTGGCTAAAAGGGAAAGTAAAAAGTGCCGGTTAGCTCAGGGAGCTGTTCGGGATCGCCGTGGTGAAATCGCGGCATCCCGAACAGCTGTACTACAGGAGGAAGGTCTCTTACCTTCCTTCCTGCAGTCCGATCACCGATTGAATGCTTCAAGCCTGAGATCCAGGCTTGAGCAATCAATCGCCGAAAACACTGATCAATGCATCTCTATGGAGTGTGTAGGAGTAGAGGTCAAGATCCATGTACAGGTAGGGTGGGTAAGTTGTCACCCAACATCAGGATACCTTGTATCTTCCCCAGGGCTCACGGAGAGCGGACCTTATTATACTTGGAATGCAACCAAGGGCCCCAAATTGTAATAAATTTGTCATGAGTTCTGAGTGTTCTGTGATGCATTTCCTCAAACCTACAAATCTGATGCACCTTCTCAAGCCATTCTTCAACTGTGGGCGGCACAGGACTCAACCAATGAAGAGGCATAATGGATTTAGCAGCTGCCAGTAAGTGTGATATCAGGGATTGTTTACCAGGTGAGTAGCCGAGACACAGCATATTTAGCAGGACCACCGCCGGCGACAGCGGAATCTATTCCCCCATCACCTTGTTACGTCGAGCGCTCCGTGTCCCCGCTCCTCCCCGGAGCGCTCACAGCGTTCTCCTGTGCGCTGTGATAATGTCCCCAGCCAAGATGCGATTCGCGATGCGGGACGCGCCCGCTCGCGATGCGCATCCCGACCCGCTTACCAGACTCGTTCCCCGTCTGTGCTGTCTCGGCGCGCGTGGCCCCGCTCCCTAGGGCGTGCGCGCGCCGGGTCTTTGCGATTTAAAGGGCCGGTGCGCCACTGATTGGCGCATGTGTTTTAATCAGTACCTTCACCTGTGCACTTCCCTATTTATACCTCACTTCTCCTGCACTTCCTTGCCGGATCTTGTTGCCATTGTGCCAGTGAAAGCGTTTCTTTGTGTGTTCCTAGCCTGTGTTCCAGACCTCCTGCCGTTGCCCCTGACTACGATCCTTGCTGCCGGCCCTGACCTTCTGCTACGTCCGACCCTGCTCTTGTCTACTCCCTTGTACCGCGCCTATCTCAGCAGTCAGAGAGGTTGAGCCGTTGCCGGTGGATACAACCTGGTTGCTACCGCCGCTGCAAGACCATCCCGCTTTGCGGCGGGCTCTGGTGAAAACCAGTAACAACTTAGAACCGGTCCACGCCAATCCCTCTCTGGCACAGAGGATCCACCTCCAGCCTGCCGAATCGTGACACACCTCCTCCACTATACGGTTAACTTCTTTCCAGAATTTCTGAATAGCCGGACAAGTCCACCATATATGTGCATGTGTCACTTTGATGCTGTTACATCGCCAACATAAGTCTGAATCTGCTAGTTTGTGTACAAATAGAAACTCTGGAGTCCTGTACCACCTCGATAGTAGCTTGTAGTTTGATTCCTGAAAGCGTACACATCTTGAGAAACCCTGAGAGTGACTGAGTATGAGGTCTGAATCTGCAGGGGACACTGATAAACCTCCCTAATGCTCTTGGGACGGGTGGCGATAGGACAAGCATATACAGAGAAGCCCCCTGCTATCAGACAGAGGAGTGCTTTCAGACAGGAGAGAGCTCAGAGGAATCGAATCACACAGGAGAGAGCAAAGAGAAGTGCTATTGTGGTGTCTCGGTACAGGACCTTGTCCTATCCCTTGTCTGAAGTCCCCTCAGCTACAGTCCCTCCATTCCTATAGGGCTCTCCTGCAGGGCTTACCCCTCGTCACCTCCTATAAATGTGATATTTAGTGTATATATTATTTAACCGCTTAAGGACCAAGGATGTATGAGTACGTCCTTGGTCCCGCTCCCGTGATATAACGCGGGGTCCCACGGTGACCCCGCATCATATCATGGCAGGCCCGGCATCATAGTGAAGTCGGGACCCGCTGCTAATAGCGCGCGGCACTGATCGCGGTGTCGCGTGCTTTTAACCCTTTAGCCGCGTGGCTAAAAGGGAAAGAAAAAAGTGCCGGTTAGCTCAGGGAGCTGTTCGGGATCGCCGCGGTGAACTCGCGGCATCCCGAACAGCTGTACTACAGGAAGAAGTTCTCTTACCTTCCTTCCTGCAGTCCGATCACCAATTGAATGCTTCAAGCCTGAGATCCAGGCTTGAGCAATCAATCGCCGAAAACACTGATTAATGCATCTCTATGGAGTGTGTAGGAGTAGAGGTCAAGATCCATGTACAGGTAGGTTGGGTAAGTTGTCACCCAACATCAGGATACCTTGTATCTTCCCCAGGGCTCACAGCGTGCGGACCTTATTATACTTGGAATGTAACCAAGGGCCCCAAATTGTAATACATTTGTCATGAGTTCTGAGTGTTCTGTGATGCATTTCCTCAAACCTACAAATCTGATGCACCTTCTCAAGCCATTCTTCAACTGTGGGCGGCACAGGACTCAACCAATGAAGAGGGATAATGGATTTAGCAGCTGCCAGTAAGTGTGATATCAGGGATTGTTTACCAGGTGAGTAGCCGAGACATGGCATATTTAGCAGGACCACCGCCGGCGACAGCGGAATCAAGGCCCCCATCACCTCCTCCACTATACGGTTAACTTCTTTCCAGAATTTCTGAATAGCCGGACAAGTCCACCATATATGTGCATGTGTCCCTTTGATGCTGTTACATCGACAACATAAGTCTTTATCTGCTATCCTCGATAGTAGTTTGTAGTTTGATTCCTGAAGGCGTACACATCTTGAGAAACCCTGAGAGTGACTGAGTATGAGGTCTGAATCTGCAGGGGACACTGATAAACCTAGTTCCGTCGCCCATGACGTTACGCAGTGGGGCAAACTGATGTGTAGTCCAGTGTTCAGGAAAGCGGAGCATCTAGACAGCTTTCTCTGTTTAGGACGTGAGTCCATAATGAGTTCTTCAAATTTGTTCAGATCTCTCAGCGGGCAGAATTTGTTCCAAAATTCGGAACAACGTGACACAAAGTGGGCTACATGTAAGTGTCACGATTCGGCTAGCTGGTTGTGGATCCACTGTGTCAGCGAGGGATTGGCCTGGACCGTGCCAGTGCACCGGTTCTAAGAGGCTACTGGTGTTCACCAGAGCCCGCCGCAAAGCGGGATGGTCTTGCTGCGGCGGTAGCAACCAGGTCGTATCCACTAGCAACGGCTCAACCTCGCTGACTGCTGAGAAGGCGTGGGACAGAAGGACTAGGCAGAGGCAAGGTCAGACGTAGCAGAAGGTCGGGGCAGGCGGCAAGGTTCGTAATCAAAATGGATAGCAGGAGATCAGGTAACACAGGCTTGGACAACACTAAACGCTTTCACTGGCACAAGGCAACAAGATCCGGCAAGGAAGTGCAGGGGAAGTGAGGTGATATAGCCAGGGAGCAGGTGGAAGCTAATTAGGCTAATTGGGCCAGGCACCAATCATTGGTGCACTGGCCCTTTAAGTCTCAGAGAGCTGGCGCGCGCGCCAGCACATGACAGCCAGGGACCGGGACGGGTAAGTGACTTGGGATGCGATTCGCGAGCGGGCGCGTCCCGCTATGCGAATCGCATCCCCGCCGGCAATGTCCGTGCAGCGCTCCCGGTCAGCGGGTCTGACCGGGGCGCTGCAGAGAGAGAGACGCCGTGAGCGCTCCGGGGAGGAGCAGGGACCCGGAGCGCTCGGCGTAACAGTACCCTCCCCCTTAGGTCTCCCCCTTTATTTGTCCGGCACGTGCTTCACATGGGACGAGGACACCGGGAGTGATTGTAGGGTTTCCTCAAAGGCAGGCAGTACAGCAGGAGTGGGAATGGGAGGGAGGGCAGAGGGTGAAGCTTGGCACGGGGCAGGGTGTCACCTGGACGGGGGCCAAGAGGAGGCAAGGCACAGTCATGATAAGCCTTGGGGAGACCAGGTGTGTGAGGAGGCACTGAGGCTTGCCTGATGGTACTGGGAGGAGAGGCATTTGTGGCAAGCAGAGCCCCAATTCTTGATCTCCCCGGTGGTCCAGTCAAGGGTGGGAGAATGAAGCTGGAGCCATGGCAGACCGAGGAGGACTTCGGAGGTGCAGTTGGGAAGGACGAAAAATTCAATTTGTTCGTGATGGGGTCCAATGCACATTAAGAGGGGTTTTGTGCGGTAACGCACGGTGCAATCCAATCTAACTACGTTGACCGTGGAAATGTAGAGTGGCTTGACGAGACGGGTCACTGGGATGCAGAACTTATTCACCAAAGAATCCAGAATAAAATTCCCAGAGGCACCAGAGTCCAAGCAGGCCACGGCTGAGAGGGAGGAGTTGGCAGAAGGAGAAATCCGCACGGGCACCGTGAGACATGGAGAAGCAGACTTCGAACCAAGAGACACCACACCCACGTGAGCTGGGTGCGTGCGTGTGTTTCCTAGACGTGGAGGACGAATAGGGCAATCCACCAAGAAATGTTCGGTACTGGCACAGTACAAAGATTTTCTTCCCTACGGCGATTCCTCTCTTCCTGGGTCAGAAGGTCGAGGCAGGCGGCAAGGTTCATAGTCAAAATGGATAGCAGGAGATCAGGTAACACAGGCTTGGACAACACTAAACACTTTCACTGGCACAAGGCAACAAGATCCGGCAAGGAAATGCAGGGGAAGTGAGGTGATATAGCCAGGGAGCAGGTGGAAGCTAATTAGGCTAATTGGGCCAGGCACCAATCATTGGTGCACTGGCCCTTTAAGTCTCAGAGAGCTGGCGCGCGCGCGCCCTAGAGAGCGGAGCCGCGCGCGCCAGCACATGACAGCCGGGGACCGGGACGGGTAAGTGACTTGGGATGCGATTCGCGAGCGGGCGCGTCCCGCTATGCGAATCGCATCCCCGCCGGCAATGTCCGTGCAGCGCTCCCGGTCAGCGGGTCTGACCGGGGCGCTGCAGAGAGAGAGACGCCGTGAGCGCTCCGGGGAGGAGCAGGGACCCGGAGCGCTCGGCGTAACAGTAAGAATGAGAATCTCTGTTGTGGTAGCAGACCACGAAGTGTGTCCGCTGATGGCGGGCCTCCATCCCTGAATAGTTGGGAGACAGTGATTTTGTTGAGCCTATTCCACATGGGACTATAAACTGGGGAACTCCTCCCCACTGCCGCCGGCACCAGACCAACAGGTAATAGAGGGGAAACTCCGGGGACAATAAAGGAAGAGAGGTCAGACCAGGTAGACATGATATCAAGAAATAGCAGGTGAGTAGATTTAGACACATCACAGAAGAGGAGGTTGACAAAGTGTTGTCTTCATTTCCTCCCGGGAAGAGCCCGGGACCAGATGATCTGCCTCTCTCTTATTATAAGTCCTTTAAGAACATTCTTTTGTCAAGACTCACTGAATTTTGTGCTGCAGTGTTTGGGGGAGACTCACTACAGAGACAGACTCAGGAAGTACATATAACTGTTCTGCAAAACGAGGGGAAGGACCCTTCATCTTGCAGCAGTTATAGTCCGATCTCTCTTCTAAATTTGGACCTGAAGATCTGGGCGAAATTGCTATCCATACGGTTAAAGAACCTTCTTCCCCACCTTATTGGGCATGAACAAGCGGGTTTCATTCCAGGGAGGGAGGGACGGATGAATACGTGGAGACTCCTCACCGGGATACAAGTGACATCCTCACGGGGCTCTCCTCTGGCTCTTCTCGGCATAGATGCCGAGAAGGCCTTTGACAGAGTTAGCTGGGATTATATGAGAGCAGTACTGGTGAAATTCTGTATCCCGGATAGCTTTGTCAATGCAATCTTATCCCTATACTCTCAACCCACTGCCTCCATTCTAGTCAATGAGGTGATATCCCCCTCTTTCTCCATAAGCAACGGGACCAGGCAGGGATGTCCATTGTCCCCTACCTTGTTTGTCATGGTGATGGAGACTCTGCTGCAGAAGGTGCGTCAGATGGAGGAAGTGAGAAGTCTTACCATTTATGGACGGGAGCTCAAATTCTTGGCTTTTGGAGATGATCTGCTATTTCTCCTGGGTGACCCTTTGCGCAGCCTCCCACACCTGTCAAACCTCTTTCATCATTTTGGGGAACTCTCAAATTTCAAGGTTAATGTGCTGAGATCGGAGCTGCTCAATATTTTGCTCCGTCCATAGTCCATAGAATCTGAGATATACTCCGTGGTACCGTTCCCGTGGGCCACTCGCTTCTTGAAATATTTAGGGGTATGCATACCTAAATCTATTGCTGATATTTACGAGCTCAACTATAAGCCCCTTCTGACAACGAACTCCGATCTGTTGAAAGAATATGACATGCCAGTGATTTCTTGGTTGGGAAGAAAAAATGTCCTTATTTGCTACATTCTACCAAAGCTTATGTACGCTCTGCGCATTGGTACCTATCTCACTCCCCCAAGCCTTTTTCAAACATATCAGAGTTCTCTTCCCCAGATATATTTGGAAGGGACAGAGGCCTAGCATAGCCCATCACATTCTCATGAGACCTTCTAAAGAGGGGGGGATAGGATTGCCCGACATAAAAAATCTCTATAGAGCGATTCAGCTTCAGAGGTGGCTGGACCTGGTCTCCCCATCAAACGAATTAATGACACTTCTACATAGAGATGATGGAACTTTAGACCATGAGCTTTTGAATGCACTTTGGTTCCCTAGTAAAGTGAAGGAAAAGCCTAAATCTACTCACCTGCTATTTCTTGGTATCATGTCTACCTGGTCTGACCTCTCTTCCTTTATTGTCCCCGGAGTTTCCCCTCTATTACCTATTGGTCTGGTGCCGGCAGCAGTGGGGAGGAGTTCCCCAGTTTATAGTCCCATGTGGAATAGGCTCAACAAAATCTCCCAACTATTCAGGGATGGAGGCCCGCCATCAGCGGACACACTACGTGGTCTGCTACCACAACAGAGATTCTCATTCTTACTGTTACGCCGAGCGCTCGGGTCCCTGCTCCTCCCCGGAGCGCTCACGGCGTCTCTCTCTCTGCAGCACCCCGGTCAGACCCGCTCACCGGGAGCGCTGAACTGACATTGCCGGCGGGGATGCGATTCGCATAACGGGACGCGCCCGCTCGCGAATCGCATCCCAAGTCACTTACCCGTCCGGGTCCCCGGCTGTCATGTGCTGGCGCGCACGGCTCCGCTCTCTAGGGCGCGCGCCCCAGCTCTCTGAGACTTAAAGGGCCAGTGCACCAATGATTGGTGCCTGGCCCAATTAGCTTAATTAGCTTCCACCTGCTCCCTGGCTATATCACCTCACTTCCCCTGCACTTCCTTGCCGGATCTTGTTGCCTTGTGCCAGTGAAAGCGTTTAGTGTTGTCCAAGCCTGTGTTACCTGATCTCCTGCTATACATTTTGACTACGAACCTTGCCGCCTGCCCCGACCTTCTGCTACGTCTGACCTTGCCTCTGCCTAGTCCTTCTGTCCCACGCCTTCTCAGCAGTCAGCGAGGTTGAGCCGTTGCTAGTGGATACGACCTGGTTGCTACCGCCGCGGCAAGATCATCACACTTTGCGGCGGGCTCTGGTGAACACCAGTAGCCTCTTAGAATCGGTCCACCGGCACGGTCCACGCCAATCCCTCGCTGACACAGTGGATCCTCAACCAGCTAGCCGAATCGTGACAGTAGATCCGGCCATGGATCCCGCTGAGGTGCCGCTGCCAAGTCTCGCTGACCTTACCACGGTGGTCGCTCAGCAATCGCAGCAAATTGCCCAACAAGGACAGCAGCTTTCGCAGTTGACCGCCACGTTACAGCAACTTCTGCCTCTGTTACAGCAGCAACCATCTCCTCCGCCAGCTCCTGCACCTCCTCCGCAGCAAGTGGCCGCTCCTAGCCTCCGCTTGTCCCTGCCGGACAAATTTGATGGGGACTCTAGACTCTGCCGTGGATTTTTGTCTCAATGTTCCCTGCATATGGAGATGTTGTCGGACCTATTTCCTACAGAACGGTCTAAGGTGGCGTTCGTAGTGAGCCTTCTTTCTGGAAAGGCCTTGTCTTGGGCCACACCGCTCTGGGACCGCAATGATCCTGCCACAGCCACAGTCCAGTCCTTCTTCGCTGAAGTCCGTAGTGTCTTCGAGGAACCAGCCCGAGCTTCTTCTGCCGAGACTGCCCTGCTGAACCTGGTCCAGGGTAATTCTTCAGTAGGCGAGTACGCCATCCAATTTCGTACTCTCGCTTCCGAATTATCTTGGAATAACGAGGCTCTCTGCGTGACCTTTAAAAAAGGCCTATCCAGTAACATCAAGGATGTGCTGGCCGCACGAGAGGTTCCTGCCAACCTGCAAGAACTTATCCATTTGGCCACCCGCATTGACATGCGTTTTTCTGAGAGACACCAGGAGCTCCGCCAGGAAAAAGACCTAGATCTCTGGGCACCTCTCCCACAGTATCCTTTGCAATCTACGCCTGTGCCTCCCGCTGAGGAGGCCATGCAAGTGGATCGGTCTCGCCTGACCCAGGAAGAGAGAAATCGCCGTAGGGAAGAAAATCTTTGTACTGTGCCAGTACCGAACATTTCTTGGTGGATTGCCCTATTCGTCCTCCACGTCTAGGAAACGCACGCACCCAGCTCACGTGGGTGTGGTGTCTCTTGGTTCGAAGTCTGCTTCTCCACGTCTCACGGTGCCCGTGCGGATTTCTCCTTCTGCCAACTCCTCCCTCTCAGCCGTGGCCTGCTTGGACTCTGGTGCCTCTGGGAATTTTATTCTGGATTCTTTGGTGAATAAGTTCTGCATCCCGGTGACCTGTCTCGTCAAGCCGCTCTACATTTCCGCGGTCAACGGAGTTAGATTGGATTGCACCGTGCGTTACCGCACAAAACCCCTCTTAATGTGCATTGGACCCCATCACGAAAAAATTGAATTTTTCGTCCTTCCCAACTGCACCTCCGAAGTCCTCCTCGGTCTGCCATGGCTCCAGCTTCATTCTCACACCCTTGACTGGACCACCGGGGAGATCAAGAATTGGGGCTCTGCTTGCCACAAATGCCTCTCCTCTCCTCCCAGTACCATCAGGCAAGCCTCAGTGCCTCCTCCTACACCTGGTCTCCCCAAGGCTTATCAGGACTGTGCCTTGCCTCCTCTTGGCCCCCGTCCTGGTGACACCCTGCCCCGTGCCAAGCTTCACCCTCTGCCCTCCCTCCCCATTCCCACTCCTGCTGTACTGCCTGCCTTTGAGGAAACCCTACAATCACTTCCGGTGTCCTCGTCCCATGTGAAGCACGTGCCGGACAAAAAAAGGGGGAGACCTAAGGGGGGGGGTACTGTTACGCCGAGCGCTCCGGGTCCCTGCTCCTCCCCGGAGCGCTCACGGCGTCTCTCTCTCTGAAGCGCCCCGGTCAGACCCGCTGACCGGGAGCGCTGCACTGACATTGCCGGCGGGGATGCGATTCGCATAGCGGGATGCGCCCGCTCACGAATCGCATCCCAAGTCACTTACCCGTCCCGGTCCCCGGCTGTCATGTGCTGGCGCGCGCGGCTGCGCTCTCTAGGGCGCGCGCGCGCCAGCTCTCTGAGACTTAAAGGGCCAGTGCACCAATGATTGGTGCCTGGCCCAATTAGCCTAATTAGCTTCCACCTGCTCCCTGGCTATATCACCTCACTTCCCCTGCACTTCCTTGCCGGATCTTGTTGCCTTGTGCCAGTGAAAGCGTTTAGTGTTGTCCAAGCCTGTGTTACCTGATCTCCTGCTATCCATTTTGACTACGAACCTTGCCGCCTGCCCCGACCTTCTGCTACGTCTGACCTTGCCTCTGCCTAGTCCTTCTGTCCCACGCCTTCTCAGCAGTCAGCGAGGTTGAGCCGTTGCTAGTGGATACGACCTGGTTGCTACCGCCGCAGCAAGACCATCCCGCTTTGCGGCGGGCTATGGTGAACACCAGTAGCCTCTTAGAACCGGTGCAGCGGCACGGTCCACGCCAATCCCTCGCTGACACAGTGGATCCACAACCAGCTAGCCGAATCGTGACACTTACATGTAGCCCACTTTGTGTCACGTTGTTCCGAATTTTGGAACAAATTCTGCCCGCTGAGAGATCTGAACAAATTTGAAGAACTCATTATGGACTCACGTCCTAAAGAGAGAAAGCTGTCTAGATGCTCCGCTTTCCTGAACACTGGACTACACATCAGTTTGCCCCACTGCGTAACGTCATGGGTGACGGAACTAGGTTTATCAGTGTCCCCTGCAGATTCAGACCTCATACTCAGTCACTCTCAGGGTTTCTCAAGATGTGCACGCCTTCAGGAATCAAACTACAAACTACTATCGAGGATAGCAGATTCAGACTTATGTTGTCGATGTAACAGCATCAAAGGGACACATGCACATATATGGTGGACTTGTCCGGCTATTCAGAAATTCTGGAAAGAAGTTAACCGTATAGTGGAGGAGGTGATGGGGGCCTTGATTCCGCTGTCGCCGGCGGTGGTCCTGCTAAATATGCCATGTCTCGGCTACTCACCTGGTAAACAATCCCTGATATCACACTTACTGGCAGCTGCTAAATCCATTATCCCTCTTCATTGGTTGAGTCCTGTGCCGCCCACAGTTGAAGAAAGGCTTGAGAAGGTGCATCAGATTTGTAGGTTTGAGGAAATGCATCACAGAACACTCAGAACTCATGACAAATTTATTACAATTTGGGGCCGTTGGTTACATTCCAAGTATAATAAGGTCCGCACTCTGTGAGCCCTGGGGAAGATACAAGGTATCCTGATGTTGGGTGACAACTTACCCACCCTACCTGTACATGGATCTTGACCTCTACTCCTACACACTCCATAGAGATGCATTGATCAGTGTTTTCGGGGATTGATTGCTCAAGCCTGGATCTCAGGCTTGAAGCATTCAATTGGTGATCGGACTGCAGGAAGGAAGGTAAGAGACCTTCTTCCTGTAGTACAGCTGTTCGGGATGCCGCGATTTCACCACGGCGATCCCGAATAGCTCCCTGAGCTAACCGGCACTTTTTACTTTCCCTTTTAGCCACGTGGCTCAGCTTTTAGCACGCGGCTAAAGGGTTTAAAGCACGCGATGCCGGGCCCGCCGTGATATGATGCGGGGTCACCGTGGGACCCCGCGTTATATCACGGGAGCGGGACCAAGGACGTACTCATATGTCCTTGGTCCTTAAGCGGTTAAATAATATATACACTAAATATCACATTTATAGGAGGTGACGAGGGGTAAGCCCTGCAGGAGAGCCCTATAGGAATGGAGGGACTCTAGCTGAGGGGACTTTAGACAAGGGATAGGACAAGGTCCTGTACCGGGACACCACAATAGGACTTCTCTTTGCTCTCTCCTGTGTGATACGATTCCTCTGAGCTCTCTCCTGTCTGAAAGCATTCCTCTGTCTGATAGCAGGGGGCTTCTCTGTATATGCTTGTCCTATCGCCACCCGTCCCAAGAGCAATAGGGAGGTTTAAATAAATGATTGTCCACAACCGTAGGTTTCAGAAAACTGTCGGAACTTTTACTGCAGGTTTTATGCAGAGTTAAACAAGAAAAGTCTTTTTACAAGCAGAGTCCATTAGGATTTTGACAGTTTGTTGGGACCGCGTGAGTTTTAAGCTCAGGAGATTAATATGCGCTGTTCCACTGGATTTAGGGGATTGGTTTTAGGTCCAGCAGACACTCTAGCTATAGTGGGGAGTTGTATTGTAACTCAAAGTTTGGTAAGTTGCGGTATTGTCAGGCTTCGGCCTGGTCTTGTCTTTGAAAGTTGCACGGATCTCTCCTCTCTGCTAGTCCGGAACCCAAGAGAGTGAGGATTGGCTGGCCTTGAGCTCATTGGTCCATACCATCTGTCAATTCTCCTCACAAAGGATTATGGTTTAACATGTGACCATACCATGTGACATCGGAAGGTCCTTAAGCATACCCTAAAGGAATTAACACTAGTCATGTGACCCAATGTCCTTCAGACACTATACAGATAATTATATTTATATCAATTATTTATATATACCACACAAAATTAAAGAACGAAGAGGCGACGAGGGACTTACTCAGCAGGCAGACCCCAACGGTATCTAGGAACTCTGACTTTGGGGACCCCCCGGCACAAGCAGGGGTGTGGAAATAAAAAAAAAAAACTACTTGTCCAAGGGACTAAAGCTGAACACAATCTACTTGTCCTGGTAGACAAAATAATTTCGAACAAAATAGTCTGATCCCCCCCCCACTAGACCACCAGGGATGGATATAAGATCCTTTAGACACTGCTGTCAAACCATTAGATCACCGCTGTCTAAGTTAATAGCGGCGGGAGAGCTGTAGCTCCTTTTACACCCAAGGGAAGTCCAGAAAAGTCTAGATGTAACTTTTTGATCACCATAAAAAAATTTCTAATATGAAGTTACCAAAAATGAGCAATTCTGGACTATTATTTTACATTTACACCGTTCACCGTACGGTTTAATTAACATTATATTTTAATAGTCTGGACATTTCCACATGTAGCGATACCACTTATGTTTATTTTTTGTACATTATTTTTATTTAAAGAAAATTGGAAACTTTTATTAGGAAAGGGGCTTATTCACATATATACGCACTTTTTAAAATATTTTAATCACTATTTTTCAGTCTTCATAGGGACTTATGTGTTACTGGGGGGTGTTCTGCTTCTCCAGTTTATGTTCTGCATTTTGTGACAGAAAATGCTGGAAGTTGCATTTAGTTACTAGATAACTACAACACCCAGCATGTCCTGATACAGCCTATGGTTGTGTGGGTGTTGCACTGTATAGTAGTACAGTTAGGGTTATTGTGTAACATGCTGGGAGTTGTAGTTTTGGTTTGGGTCAGCTGCAGAGCCATAGAATGTGTCAGGGAATACTGGGAATTGCAGTTAGTAACTACAACACCCAGCATGCCCTGATGCAGCCTATGGCTCTGCAGCTGACCCAAACCAAAACTACAACTCCCAGCATGTTGCACTTTATAGTTCTACAGTTTAGGTTATGGTGCAACATGCTGGGAGTTGTAGCTTTGGTTCGGGTGTGTTTGCGTGCATCCGTGGGGATCTTGGTTGGTGGGTGAGTATGAAGGGGCAGGATTCTGGGGGTGCAATTTAGTGCGGG